>NC_138120.1:6080394-6277894 GCF_964146895.1 Miniopterus schreibersii | reverse complement strand
TACCCTCCTTTGTTCCTCCTCACCTCTGCCTCCTCCCAAGACCCCTCCTCTACTGAATCCCCCCAATTTGGAGTCCTTTCCTCACCATTTGGACTTGCAAAGTAGACCAGATAATCTTGCCCTCTGCCACATGGGGGGAGGTGCACAGTCTTAATTTCCCTGAACAGAAAGCATATGACTTCTGTTCTGGTAGAGATGGTCATCCATAGTGGCTTCTAGAGAAAGATGATTAATTGCAACACACCTCAGGATCTGGGTATAAGTTGGCTGCTGACCTGGGGCTCTCACCATCCAGAATGAGACATTTCAACCACAGCACAGATTCAGTTGAATTTACCAATTCAAGTCTGAGGGGCACAGTTCTTAGCTCAGCAGAGGGCTCCACCTGTGGTTCCTCCATGGGTCATGATTTCTGTAAATATAAGCAGTTTGGAGGATTACCTCCCTTGAGGTATGCCTAGGGGTGAAAACACAGGAGTTCCAGGTAAGTTTATTGGACCCAGGATGTGAATTGGGTGACATCTGAAAGTGTTGTCAACAGGATGGTCCCTGGAAATTTCCTCCATGGGACACCTGCTTGGGCTTCCTGATTCCTCCTTCATGTGGCTGTTGTTGGCCCTGGGTGGACAGATGCTCTGACCACAGAAGGACACAGTAAGCTCAGAGACTGTGTTGGAGGTGGACTCAAGGACACATAAGTGATATTGTGACTATGATGACCAAGCTCCAAGCCTGGACCACAGACTGTGCTTATCCTGGACAGACACAGGTTTGATCTTCACAGTATTGGGAAGTCTCCTAAAGAATTAATTTGTGCCATTTTCTTACTCAGCTGCAGGTCGCAGCCTCCTGCTGGCTGTGTGGATTACAAAAGGCCACTGCTAGGCCAGCAGCTCTCACCTTCCTCTCCCACTAGCCCACAGCATGACCTGGTTCCCCACATTAGGTGATGGAAGAATGGGCTCAAAGTTGAGCTGAAGTTCCTGGCATCCATCTTCAACAGGAATAATGAGAAGTTCCTCATTGTCATTTGGAAGCTGGATGAGCTGTGCTGCCAGTTCCTAGTGCAGCTGTGGGGAAACACAGCCTCCATGCCCATGCTGCACTGCCAATCACAGAACCTTATCCACCTTTTTCACCAGTATGCTTTGTGGACTCTGATGACCCAAATCTGACATCAGTTCTGAAATGTCTAGAAGATTCTAAGAATTACAGTTTGCTTCATTAGCAACTGAAGTGATTGCTATATGAACTCTGCAGATTATATAACTTTCCTAAGTACCTGGATGTTGAGGTGCTAGATCAACCACTACCCATAGGTCAGAATGGGACAACAGAGGAAGTGACTTCAGAAGAGTTGAAGATGCAGAAGACTTGGATCACTATGAGAGGAAGGAAGGAGAGTCAATTAATGGGAAAAAGAGGATGAAGAAATTGAAAAAGAAAATTTGGCAATATTAGAGAAAATTAAGAAGACTCAAAGGCAAGACCATCTAAATGCTGCAGTGTCTGGGTATGTACAAGCTTCAGACAGACTTATAAAATAGCTCAGGGGTATATACAGGTCACAGAGTTAAAAAGTGGGGCTTTATTCAGTGGTACTCATAAGTAAGATTAGAAGGTTGATCTTGATAGTTCTTTTCATAGTGATCTTTAGATCTTAAAAGAAAAAGAAGGCATAAAATATATTTTGCTTAATTTCTCTTTTACAGATAACTTTCCATTTGATTTTCCATTTGTTCTAGTGGTATTACCCATTCTCTCAGGAAGGTGTATGTTGGGTGGTGGCGTGTTATGTATGAAACTCTTCAGAAGATAGGGCTGGAGCAGTGCCTACTTGACATAGTCAGTTATCATGCAAATTAATGCCACCCTAGTCAAAGGCAAAGCCAGGATGCAGTTTTTAGCAAATAAGAATCAATATATTCTAGCAAGAGCCCAATAATCTTATAATTCCATTGTACAAATATATGAGAGAAATGGGTCTACACTCCTCCAGAGGAATAGATCTAACTGTATTGACTGTCATATGTTTGGACCAATGTTGCTTTAAAGGAAATCTTTCTAACATGCAGACAAGCATTGAATGCTTCTTTAAAGCAATATTGAAGATGTTAGCTAATACATATTTTAGTAGATAATCTATCAACTGATATCCTGTACAGTGGTACTTTGTTTTTTTAATGTAATTCATTCCTGAAGACCATTCAAGTTCTGAAATGTTGGAAAATTGAGGTGCAGTTTCCCAAAGTAATGCAAAATGGATTATCCCAGACCTTTAAAATCAACCCCTAAAGCAGCAATTTAACATGAATTTTACTATCTTATGATACCACAGATTCATAAAATGATATACAATGAAAGCAATAAATATAATATACTGTATTATAAAAGCAATAATAAATAAACACAATATAAAAACAGTACTGTAAATGATAAAAATGAAAATGTAATTTCTTCTTACCTGCAATGATGATAGTCATGGTTTGGTTATGGGGATCCCCTTCAATAATCACAATAGGTGACTGTTCTTTAGGTGTTCTGTGGTCCTCTTCCAGAATCACAATAGATGACTTGTTCAGGTGTTCTGTAGCCCTCTTCCATAATCACTATAGGTGACTCCTCTCCCTCTATTTCTTCCCTTTTTTTACACCACTGATACCTGGTTAAGACTCACTGGATCTTTTCCTCACTAAATGTTTTTCAATTGAAGTGTTCCCTCCTCTTGAATTTTCTGGAATACTTTGAATAGAATAGGTGTTAATTCTTTGAGTGTTTGGTAAAACTCATCTGTAAATCCAACTGGTCCAGGACTTTAGTTTGCTGGGAGTTTTTTGATTAGTGCTTCAATGTTATTAGTTGTTATTGGCCTATTCAGGTTTTCTGCCTCATCTTAATTCAGTTTTGGAAGGTTGTATGCTTATAAGAATTTGTCCATTTCACCCATGTTGTCCAATGTTGCCATATAGTTGCTCAGAGTATTTTTTTATAATCCTTTGTATTTCCATTGGGTCGGTTGTTTTATCACCTCTTTCACTTCCAATTTTATTTATTTGAGTCCTCTCTTTGTTTTATGGTGAGTCTGGGTAGAGATGCATCAATCTTTTTTTTTTAACTAAGGGAAAGTTTTTTTGTTTTTTTTAAAAATATATCTTTATTGATCTCAGAGAGAGGAAAAGAGAGGGAGAGAGAGAGATAGAAACATCAATGATGAGAGAGTCATTGATTGGCTGCAGCCTGCAACCCAGGCATGTGCCCTGACCAGGAATTGAACCCTGATTGCCTAGCTCCTAGGTCGACACTCAACCACTGAGTGAAGCCCGGACGGGAGCATCAATCTTTTTTATCTTTTCAAAGAAGGAGGGAAAACTCCCAAACTCTTTTTATGAGGCAAGCATCATCCTAATCCCAAAACCAGGTAAAGACACTACAAGGAAAGAAAATTACAGGCCAATATCCCTGATGAACATAGATGCTAAAATCCTCACTAAAATACTAGCAAACCAGATCCAGCAATACATTAAAAAGATCATACACCATGACCAAGTGGGATTTATTCCGGGGATGCAAGCCTGGTAGAACCTCTGCAAATAAAAAAATGTGATACATCACATAAACAAAATGAAGGGCAGAAATAATATGATCATATCAATAGATGCAGAAAAAGCATTCAACAAAATCCAGCACCCACTTCTGATAAAAACTCTCAGCAAAGTGAGAATAAAAGGATCATACCTCAACATAATAAAGGCCATATATGACCAACCTACAGCCAACATCATATTCAATGGTCAAAAACTAAAACCATTTCCCTTAAAAACAGGAACAAGACAAGGGTGTCCACTTTCACCACTTTTATTCAACATAGTACTGGAAGTCTTTGCCTCAGCCATCAGACAGGATAAGACATAGAATTCATCCAAATTGGAAAGGAGGAAGTAAAACTGTCATTATTTGCAGATGACATGATATTGTGCATAGAAAACCCTAAAAATTCTGTCAAAATAGTATTAGATTGATAAACAAATTTGGCATGGTAGCTGCATACCAAATCAACATCCAGAAATGTGTGGCTTTCCTGTACACCAACAATGGACTTTCAAAGAGAGAAACTGAAAAAACAATACCATTCACCATTGTAAGCAATAATAATAATAATAATAATAATAATAATATTCCTAGGAATATATTTATCAAAGGATATAAAAGACCTGTACTTGGAAAACTATGGGACACTGAGAAAAGAAATAGAGGAAAATATAAACAAGTGGAAGAATATACCATGGTCATGGATTGAAAGAATATCTTTAAAAGGCCCATGCTACCCAAAGCAATTTAAAAATTCAATGCAATTCCTATTAAAATACCAACAGCATATTTTATAGATCTAAAACAGACCTTCAAAAAATTTATATGGAACCAAAAGACCCTGAATAGCTGCAGCCATCTTGAGAAAAAAGAACAGAGTGGGAGAGATCACTTTTCTGGATATCAAACTGTACTACAAAACCATTGTGATCAAAACAGCCTTTTATTGGTACATCACCAGACATATAGAACAATGAAACAGAACAGAGACCCCAGAAACAGACCCAAGCCATTATGGTCAGTTAATATTTGACAAAGAAGGCCAAAGCATACAATGGAGAAAAGATAGCCTCTTCAATAAATAGTACTGGGAAAATTGGACAGGTACATGGAAAAACTGGAACTAGATACCAATTTTCACCATACACAAAAATAAACTCAATATGGATAAAAGACTTAAATGTAAATTGCAAGCTATAAAAATCGTAGAATAAACATAGGCAGTAAAGTCACAGACTTTTCACATAGTGGAATTTTCACTGTTACATCTCCAAGGACAGGAGAAACAAAATAAAAAATAAACATATGGACTACTTTGAAGTAGAAAGCTCTGAACAGCAAAGGAAAACAGCCTGAAAAGACAAAGGAACCTCTGAGTTTGGGAAATCATATTTGTCCAAGGATGTATCTAATAAGGAACTACCTTCCAAAGTGTACAAAGAACTCATACTACTCAGCAAGAGGAAGACATACAATCCATTTAAAAAATGAGCAAAGACCTCAATAGACACTTCTCCAAAGATGACACACAGATGCCAAGAGACATATCAAAAAATGCTTAACATTGCTAATCATCAGAGAGATGCAAATTAACACCACAATGAGGTATCACTTCACACCTGTAACAGTGGCTACCTTCAACAAATCAACAAAGAACATGTGCTGGTGAAGATGTGGAGAAAAGGGAACCCTATTGCACTGCTGGTGAGAATGGAAACTGGTGCAGCCACTATGGAAAACAGCATGGAAGGTCCTCAAAAAATTAAAAATGGAGCTGTCTTTTGACCCAAGGATCCCACTTCTAGAAATATATTCTAAGACTCCTGAAACACTAATCAGAATGAATATATGCACAACTATGTACATACAAACACAATTTACAATAGCTAAGATCTGGAAACAGCCCAAGTGCCCATCAGTAGATGAGTGGTTTAAGAAGATGTAGGACATTTACACCATGGAATAGTATGAAGATATAAAGAAGAAGGATCTCGTATCCTTTGAGACAGTATGGAAGGCCCCAGAGAATATTATGCTAAGTGAAATAAGCCATGCAGAGAAAGACAAACATCACATGATCTCACTTATATGTGGAATTTAAGGAACTTAATAAACTGATGAACTGAAATGATTCAATGACATGGAGGCATGGATCAAACTGACATATCACAGAGGAATGGAGGATGGTGGGTGGGTGGAGGGAGAGAGATTAACCAAAGGATTTATATGCATATATGCATAATCCAAGGACAGGGACAGTGTTGTGGACGGGGACCGGGGAGGAGGGTGGGTTGGGGTGAAATGGGTCACTGGGGAGAAAAAGAAATATCTGTAATATTTTGAACATAACTTTAAAAGTAAAAGCATAAAAATTAAAATATATAAATAAAATAAAATACCAATGGCATATTTCCCAAATACTTGGAATAATAATAATTAATAATTAATAATAATAATGATAAAGACCCTGAATAGCCACAGCAATCTTGAGAAAGAAGTACAAAGTCTGGGGATCACAATATTAGATCCAGTTATACTACAAAGCCACTGTCATGATAACAGCCTGTTTCTGGTGCTTGTGATCAATGAAAAAGAACAGAGAACCCAGAAATTGAACCATGTTACCATTTATGTCAAATTAATATTTGACAAAAAAGTCAAGATTGCACAATGGAGTCAAGATATTCTCTTCAATAAGTGGTTTGAGGAAAAATTGGAAAGGTACATGCAATAAAATTAAACCACTCAACCAAGATTGGTTGACCTACAACATATCAATTTTTAAATATTTGTTTAAGATATGTGAATTACACCATTTGTATTTGATAACATTTGCTTTGAATGTTTAGATTACTTTGTGTAGTATGGACATATGAATGTGTTAATTCTTTCAGTAAATTATATGTGCTTTCACTTATTTGCCTTTTCTTCAATTCTTTTCTTCAATATCTTATAATGTTTTGAGTACAGACTTTTTAGTCTGTTGGTTCAGTTTATTCCTATGTGCCTATTTTTTCTGATTGCATTTTTAAATCAATTTCATGTTAGTTTATTTTTCTGGTAACTCATTATAGTGTATAAAAGTGCTACTGATTTCAATATATTAATTTTGTATCCTCCTACATTACTGAATTTAATTACCAGCTTTAGTATTTTTATGGTGGCTTCTTTATGGTTTTCTATATACCTTGAGTATCATGTCATCTGCAAATAATAATATTTTGAATTCTTTCTTCAATAATATTTTGATACTTTTTATTTATTTTAATTTTTATTTTTTCTGATTGCTATGTCTAGAAATGTCTGTACTATGTTAAACAGAAGTGGTGAAAGCAGACATCCTGCCTTGTTACTGATCTTTAAGAAAAATTATTTTACTTTTTGGTTGATTATTTTAATGTTGGTTGTGGGGTTGTAATATATGGCCTTTATTATGTTGTGGTATTTTCCCTCTATTCCCACTTTGCTGATAGATTTTATCATAAGTGCTTGCTGGATTATATCTAATGCTTTTTCTTCATATATTGATAAGATCTTGTGATTTATATGTATAATTTTATGTTTTTATCACATATATTGATTTGCAAATATTATAACAGCATTGCATCCCATAAATAAATCCCACTTGATTATGGTGTATGCTGGATCTGGTTTGCTAAAATTTTGTGAGGATTTTTAAATTTTGTTCTACCAGAAATATTTGCCTATAATTATTTTGTTTGTATCATCTATATTTTGTTTCAAAATAGACACTGCTGTCCTTGTAAAGTGAGCTTGGGAGTGCTTTTTCCTGGGATTTTTTGGAATAGTTTCTGAAGCAAAGGTAGTAGTTCTTTGAAAGTTTGGTAAAGTTCACCTGTGAAGCCATCTGGCCCAGGACTATTTTTCCTATGAGGTTTTAATTTTTATTGATTACTGCCTCAATTTTATTAATTGTAATCAGTCTATTGAAATTTTCTGATTTTTTTCTGTTTTAGTTTTGGAAGATTATATATTTATAGAAATATTTCCATTTTGTGCAGGTTGCCCATATTGTTGGCATTTAGTTGTTTGTAATATTTTCTTATAATCAAATATAAATATTTTGTTTGTTATATCACTTGGTACTTGTCATTATTTCAAATTGTATTTACATGGGTCCTCTCTCTTTTTATCTTGATGGTCTAGTTAAAGGTTTGTCAATTTATTTTCTTTCAAAGAACCAGCTCTTGGTTTCATTGATCTATTGTATTTTTTTCTAGTTTCTGTGTCACTTACTTCTGCTCTGATCTTTATTATTTCCTTCTTCTACTTCCTTGGGGCTTTTCTTACTGCTCTCTTTCTGTGTCTTTTAGTTGTAGTGTTAGTTGATTAGGGCTTTTTCTTGTTTCTTGAGGTAGGCCTGTAGTGCTATAAACTTTCCACTCAGGACTGCTTTTGCTGTGTCCCATAGTCGTTAAAAGTCAATGTTTCCCTCTTGTTTTATTTGCCTTGATGATCTGTCCAATAATGACAGCAGGGTGTTAAATTCTCCCACTATCATTGTGTTGCCATCAATCTTCACTTTATAGTCCACCAAGAATTTTTTTATATATTTAGGTGCTCCTATATTGGCTACATATATTTTTATAAGTGTTATTTCATCCTGTTGGATCAATCCCTTGAGTATTATGCAGTGACCTTCTTTGTCTCTTGTTATGGTCTTTACTTTGAAGTCTATTTTGTAAGAAATAAGTATTGCTACACCAGCTTTGTTTTCCATTTCCATTTTTATGAAATATTATTTTACAGCCCTTTACTTTCAGCCTATGTGAATCTTTTACTCTGAGGTTGGTCTCTTGTAGACAGTGTATTTATATAGGTCATGTTTTCTTATCCATTCAGCTACCCTATATCTTTTGATTAGAGCATGTATTCCATTTACATTTAAGGTTGTGATTTTTCCTTTAATGATGATGTACCTTTCAATATTTCTTCTTACTCTTAATGCAGTCCTTTTAGCATTTTTTGCAAAGCTAGTTTGGTGATATTGAACTCCTTTAGCCTTCTTTTGTCTAGGAAGCTGTTTATTTCACCTTCAATTTTAAATAATAGCCTTGCTGGTAAAGCAGTCTTGGTTTCAGGTCCTTGCTTTTTATTACTTTGAGAACTTCAAGCCAATCCCTCCTGGCCTGAAGTGTTTTTGTTGAGAAATATGCTTATAACCTTATGGGGTTCCCTTATAGTTCATTGCTTGTCTCTCTTTGACCTTAAAATTCTCTCTTTGTCTTTGCCATTTGCCATTTTAATTATGATGTGTCTTGGGGTAGGTCTCTTTGGGTCCCCCTTTTTTGGTACCCTCTGTGCTTCCTGAAATTGTGTGTCTCTCTCCTTCAACAGCTTAGTAGGTTTTCTGTCATTATTTTTTCCACCAGGTTCTCTATCCCTTGCTCACTTTCCTCCCCCTCTAGTATGCTTGTGATGCCAGTGTAGTTTTGCTTCATGTTGTCCCAGAGTTCCCTTAAACTGTCCTTATCCTTTTAAAATATTTTTTTGTTGCTCTGATTGAGTTTTTTTTCTACCTTATCTTCTAATTCACTTATTTTATCCTCTGCTTCATTGAGCCTCCTTTTAATTCCTTCCAGCATATTGATATCAGATATAGTATTCTTCACTTTTGACTGGTTCTTATTTATAATATCTATCTATGTCTCTATCATCTACCTCTATCATCTATAAATATATGTCTATATATTTTACAGCCCTTCACTTTCAGCCTGTGTCTTTTGCTACAAATATATATAGATATGTTTATAGATGATAGATGATAGATAGATGATATCAAGAAAATCTTGATATAGAACAAAAAAACAAGAGAAAAAGAACAAGCAAAGGAAAACAAATCCACAATAAAAATTAATTTTATAAAAATTAAAAACAAAAAAATGTTTTTCTTAAAAAAAAAAAAAAAAAGCCAACCAAGTAAGGTTCATCTGGGCAGTGTATGTTGTCTTAGATTCACTGTTTTCTATGTTGATTTGGGATACCTTGGAAGATGTTTTCTTGTCAGCCAATGCCATGAGCTGTCTAGGTGTGGTTCTGTGTCCTTATTTTGGTCTGAGGCTCTTTATAGACCATTCCACCTGTCAGCTATTTTGCCTCCCCCTTGTGGTTGCCTGGTCTTACTCTAGTATCTTTGGAAGAGTCTTTCGGGTGCAGGCAGGATACTGTAGCTCGGGCTATTGATTGCACCCCTAAGAGATTTTTTCATCAGGCACTCATTATTGGGAAGTTAATCTCTGTTTCAAAACCAACTCAGTTTCTACCATATCCTCCAGTTCTAGTCTCCCATACAATGGCCTGCTGCAGTTTCAGATTGAATTCAGTTTGTTATATTTCTGTATGGGCAGTTTCAGAGGCCTGGGCTCAGTGAGATTGATCAAAAGAGACCCTGGTGAGCATGTTGCCTTCTCATCCCCAGAAGGGGTTTAAAGCATTTCTTCCAGTTCCCAAACAATAGTCCCTGGGAGTCTTACTCTTATAATGTCCTCTTATGAACTATTCTCCCTTCCCTCACTAAACTGTGCTTATCAAAAGGAGTGGGGGTATCTGGGGTTTCATTGAGCTGATCTAGCCCCTTTCCTGTTAGGGGTGATGCTCCTAGCTTGCAGGAGAGGTAGGCATGCTCTGCCCCTTCTCTCCCTGTTCTGGTGGCTGATCTCACAGAGCCTACAGTTCAAAGTCTCCACAATGCAGGCACAAATCCAAGCTTTTGCTGGTTTGTTTCCCTAATGTAAGCCAGGAATGTGGATGCTGTGAGGTGCCAAGCAGTAATAAAAAAACATATAAAGTAAAAAACAGGCAGAAAAATTGCTTTGGGAGGACCTGGTGCCTTTGTGCCTCAGATCCAAGCAGGAGGTTTCACAAAGTCAGTCCCACACAGGTCTGCTGCATAGCTGATCTCAGTAAAGCTGGGCAGCTCAGAGAAGTGCTATACCAGCTCTCTTTAGAACAAGTCAAAAACCCCTGATCCACCCATTGGCAATTCTTGTCTCTCTCTGGTAGTGGGAGGGCTCTCTTTCCCTTCCCCTTGGTGTACAGTTCAAATGCTTCCTGGGGCTCTGCACAATGCCTTACAGGAAAGTGGAGGGTCCCTTTAGGTCACTGCTAGGTGCCACCCACAGACCTCTTTCTATTCTGAAGCCACACATGGTGGGACAGCCTTTCTAGTGGTCAGCACCCAGGGTGAATCTCTCCTGCCCCAGCTGCTGCCATTAGGTGTGTTGTTTCACTGGGAAGGTGCAGAGCCCTCTTTGCAGACAGATTGTTCCCCTGGCTCCCTTTGACCAACATGCAGAAGCTCTCCTTCCCTTTTCCACCACTCATGTTTAAGATCCCTGCTTTTGGATGCCAGTACACACTCCCAAGGGGAGGAAGGTTTGTAGTGGAGCACTGGCTTCAGGAGGTACTCTCACTTTCTGTGCCTTCCCTTGTCTTACCAGTCTCTAACATGTTTCTTCAGTGCTCCTTACTCAAAATATGTCAATCAGATATACTTATCTTCTTTTCCAAGCTGGCAGCAAAGTATGTTAGCTGTAAATCCAGTCCATGGCTGGAAGCAAGGGCACTCTACTTCCTGATAGAGAATGTTATCCTTTTTTTCAAATCACTGATTTGATCCTCTGCTTCCTCTAACCTGATCTTGATTCCTTTGATTCCTTTTAGTGTATTCTTCATTTCAACTATTGAATTCTCCATTTCTGTCTGATCTATTTAATTTTTTTCTATGCTCTTATTAATGCTTACTCTCTCTTTATTTAAGTCTTACTAAGATTATTTGGTCTTCCCCTAAGATCCTTGAGCATTTTTTATAACCATTGTTTTATGCTGTGCATCAGCTATTTTGGTTACTTCCATTTCACTCATTCTTTTCCTATGGATTTCTCTTGTTCTTTCATTTTTGGCCTGCTTTTATATCATCTCATTTTGTCTGCCTTTCTTTGTCTTTGTGTTTTAGGTAGTTCTGATATGACTATTAAATTTATTATATTGGTTTTTGTGTTGTAGGTATTTTATTGGGCTAGTGAAACAATCTCTAAGATCACCTTAGCTAGGTATTCAGGAATGTCTCATATGTGAGTTAAGTCTGCTATTTTGTTGTATTTGAGTCTTGTTTTCTTTGGCTGATTCATTTGTGGTCTTAATCCTCAGGCTGATCTTCTTTAGGGAGAGACCTTGATCACAGTGTATAAACTATAGAGCATGGGTTGCTGCCCAAGGTGTGCTTGTTCCCAGCAGTGTCTTGTGACTGTCTGTATCTCATCTTGGGTGTGCCACTTAGGTAGTTAGTACTGTATAGCTCTGGTGGGGTCTAAAGCCCACCAATAGATGTGCTTGTTTTGAATTCACTTGGGCAAGTTCTGGCTTTGTTTGATGTTAGACTCTGCCTCTAAGTGGCCTTGGGATACCTGTTTGGAGCTACCAATCAACTTGCTGTTGGTGGCTGCCTCTACTGAGGCTGAATGTGCATGGGGAGAGAAGTCAATACTAGTACCAAGTCAGCTTCCTTCTACTCTCAGCTTGTGGCAGATTAGTAAAATGTCCATGGAACATGAAGTTTGCCTCCTCTTCTCAGCCACTGTGCCACCACTTGAGGTTTCCTGGTCTTTGATGAGAGCCTCCCATTGAAAGACTGTAGAGTGGGCTCAGTCTGGCCACAACCCACAGATTCTTCTACAAGAAGTGAGCTCAATTCAGCAGTGTGATTGTGGACAGGAGGATGGGGCTAGTGGGTCTCCTGTTTGGGGGCAGCATGGTCAGGCATCGAATCTGGAGAAGTGACATAATATCAGTTGAGGGCACCAAAGATTCAAGATGGGTGCACAGCTCAGCAGGGCAGGTCCTCTGAGTATCAGAGGGACAAGTGAAATGAGTTGCCCACTGGCAAAGTCACAAGGGCCAAGTTCTCAGGAGATATAAATGCCCCATCCTTCTGCTGCCATGGCCACACAACTCTTTACCCATCTGAGTCCTGGACAAGATCCACCCAAGGACATGTGTTTTAAAGGTCCTAGCTCAGTGAGGCACTGTGATCCATTTGAAAGACTGAGCTCTGCATTGCTGGGCACCAGTTTCTGGAAGGACAGCTCAAATATGAGTCTCTTATTAGGGGAGTGGCAAAGGCTGAGCTTGCAGGGGAAATGAGAGTGTTTTCTCCCGCTCACTGAGAAGAAAACATGAGCACTCTTCCAGGTCCTGAACAAAAATTTCAAAAAATGACACACATTGAAGTCCAAACTGAGTGCTATACTCCAATCCCTGTGCAGATGTGAGGGGTTGGGATGCCACTGGATATTTGCCTTAGTTGGGAATAAACACCCCCATTCTAAAATTAAGAGTCTTTGTTTTAATAAGATTCCTAGGAAGTGTAAGGTGGAGAATAAAATAAAGTTAGGATAGGAAAACATTAGGGAAGTTTTTGACAAGTGTAATTAGGAGTGGTAATTACAGGTCACTCCTGTTATTAAGCTGCTAGGTCCTTTTACTATAGCCCTCACCTTACAGACTCTGCCTGCAAGTGGCCTTGGGATACCTGTCTGGAGCTACCAAGAGAAACTGTTTATGGCAAGAAACTTTTGCAGTGGTCTCAGAAGTCAAAAACAAGAAGGATGGGCTAAAGAAAGATCAATCCAACATGGAGGAAAAAAAATGACTAAAGAATGACCCAAAAGCTCATTATACCATCATTATAATAAAAATTGGCACCACAGGTAGAAGTGAGGCCAAGGACAATGAATGCCATTGTAACTAGAATCAAGGTTTGGCTGCCTGTGTCATGAAAACCAAACTCATGAGACAGATGCTGGTGATAAAGGAAAGAGGTTTATTCAAGTGCTGGGATTTTGAGAAGATGAAGGATTCTTGTCCAAAGCCTATCTCAAACACTCAGTGGAGAGTAGGATTTTTATAGGAAGGGAGAGGGAAAGCAGTACAAAGAGATCAGGATGATCTCTTTGAACTTGCAGGCAGCGCTCTTGCTGATCCTGATATGGATAGTTTATGTGAACATACTGGCGCTGGTCAGTGCTAGCCAAATTTCTGCAGTTGGGCAGTCTGCCTGAAGTGAAGTAATAAAGCCCTTGCTTGTACAAGTGGGAATTAGAGCTGCTGTTGTCTGCAATATGCTTATAAGGAAACTTATAAGTGAAACTTATAAGGAAACTTATGTGAGCTTATCAGTTTACTGCTACTTTGTATTCTAAATCCATTTAATGTATAGTCAGAGTAGGGTAAAGAATTTATTTCCTGTTATAGCAGTGGCATGAGCTGGCCAATTTACTTTCAAGCCGTTCAAAAAAATAGTGTAAAGTGTGTGTGTATGTGTGTGTGTGTAAAGAGTATAATAAAGCAAATGAGATGCAATGGGAACATGTGGGAAATCTGGGTCATGGCTTTTCAAGAATAATTTGTATTCTTATTGCAACTTTCAGTAAGTCTGGACATACTTTATAATTCTATGTTAGAAAAAAAGAAAAGCTTCTGGGGGCTGGGTTCATGTGATCTGGCTCTTGAGTATTCTCCTGGGAAGTCAGAGGTTGGGTAGTGGGTGGGGAAAGATTAATCAAAGAAGTTATATGTATAAATGCATAACCAACAGACACAGACAATAGTATTGTCACTTTGGTTTAATTCCTTCAAGGGCTCTGACTAATACACAATGTGAGGACACAGTGAAATGTTGGCTGTCTACACACCATGCAATGAGGCCTCGGGATAGTATGGGGACAATAGTATGGGGAAGGCCTGGGTTTGGGCTGGATGCAGGATGGGGGGAATAAATTGGGGGTTTGATGGGACATCTGTAATGCTTTCAACAATAAAGATAAATTTAAAAAAACAAGTATCTATATAATAAAATAAATACACAAACTTGTGAGCATACATACACATACATCACTTTGGTTTATTTCCTTCAAGGACTCTGACTAATATACAATGGGAAGACACAGTGAAATGTTGGCTGTCTACACACCATGCAATGAGGCCTCAGAATAATTCAACCCCGATACCTTGATATCAGTCTTCTAGCCACCAGAACAGCAAAAAAAAAAAACATTTTTCTGTTGTGTAAGTCCCCCAGCCTGTGGTAATTTGTTATGGCAGCCAAGCAAACTACAATAGCCCTCAGTTTTCACACATGTGAAGTGGTACAAGGACCTATTCTAAGGATCATCATGAGACTCTGTTGAGTACATTGTATGTGCACATGCCCTGTACACTCAGCAGAGGAGATGTGTCTGGTGTGTGGCAGTCAGGACTGAAACAGATGTTGGGCAAGTGAGGCATACACCTTGGGTGAAGAATTTAAGAAGGCACCTAAAACCTCAGCAATCAAGTGAACCAAATGTCAAAATTTTACTTAGAGTCAGGCAGTTGTGCAATGAGAACTGTCATTTTGGCATTTTGCTGGCCCCTATGGGCCATGCAGGATTGGTCTATGAGAATTGACAATGGAAGACATCCTAAGGTCAATTGGTAACTCTGAATATGATCTGAGAATTAGAGAGTAGTGTCCAAACAACGTTAATGTCTTGACTTTGAATATTGACCTCTGATTATGGCAGAGAATGTCCTTGTTTTTAGAAATATACTGTAAAGTAACAGTGTAACCAAAAACCAAGTCTACAACCAAGAAGCCAAACTCCTAGCAGACAGATGCTAGTGAAAAAGGAAGTTTATTCAAGTGCTGGGACCATGATAAGATGGGAGACTCTTGTCCAAAGCTCATCTTAGCCACTCAGTGCAGCCAGGGGTTTTCATAGGAAGGGAGAGGGAAAGCAGAACAAAGAGATCATGAGGAGGGGCTGTGGACTTGCAGGCAGTGCCCTTGCTCGTCCTGATATGAATTGTTAATGTGAGCATACTGGAACTGGTCAGTGCTAGCCAAATCCCTGCAGTTGGGCAATCTGTATCAACTGAAGTTGTACACAAGGCCCTTTCTTGTACAAGAAGTAAATGGAGCTGCTGATGCCTAAAATGTGCTTATAAGGAAACTGTCAGTATGTGAGTTCCTTTCATCAACATTTTAGTATATATTTTTCTAATTCCATTTAATGGTTAGTCAGAGTAGTATAAAGTTTTTATTCCCTGTGACACCATGGCCCTTCCAGAACAGACAATATTAGGAACAGTATGTCCTTCCAAACAGAATGTGGAGTGAATATTTGTTATGACAACACCCTTGAAAACACATAAAATCCCCCAAACTTGACTCACTACAGCATGGAACTCACTTGCAAGTTTGCTTGTGTTCACTTGAATATGCACTTTTGGTTTTTTCTCAGTGCTGCCCTGTGAGACTTGCAACCAGAGAGGCAGCCAGATGTCTAAACTCCTGATCTTGTTTTTGGAAGACATGTTTAGCCAATTTTTCTCTACCTGAATAAAACTTGCTTTCACTCTTACTTGGACTTGTTTTTGAATTTTTTCTGAGCAAGTCAAGAACCTGGGGGTGCCATAACATATTTGTGCAAAGCAAGCCTCTACACAGAATGGGTCTGGTGAGAAATCATTTAAATTTTAAACATGTTCAAAAACCATGGGTCAGAAAATAAGAGTGGGTCGTTTTCCAAATGGGTTTCTCACCTCTCTTGAATCAGCTACTTCCACCTCCCTACTCTCTGCCTGCCTAAACCCAGGTATATTGGAGGAGCTGAGACTGGCATAAATCTGGTAATTTTGGGAGTATCTGCTCTGGAGACTTGAGGCTACAGGCACCCTCTATTAAGTAGTTTTGAGAAAACAGAATGGACTGGTAAACAGTAGGACAATGGTTAAATGTTAAATATACTAAATTTTTAAAAATGAATTATTTCCAAAAAGATAAATATTTTTAATATTTAAGCTCAGTCTCAACCAAAGTGGAAGAAATTAACCATATTTTGAGATATTCAGCTGTACTGGGGTATGGGCTATGTGAATATAAACAAGTACTCTTCCTCATCATGCATATCTGAAGTAAATTGCTGAGTGACTCTTGATTTCTCTTTAGCTTCACACTTTAAATTTTAGATTATTCACCCCCCATTTCTAAATACCAAGGTTCTCCTGTATGTAGCGGCCAGCTTGCAGATTCTAGGAGTTGCGTGAAAATTGGTATGACCTGCATTAATGCCACATTTGATTTATGGATCACTGGGAAAAAATGGATTTTAATTTTTATAATGTTAATTCACCCTCCCATCCTATAAGCTCAGAGGGCTGTGTTTCTGCCTAGTTGCTAAAGGTGATGATGTTTTTAAACTAGTTACTGCAAATATGTACTTAGGCTTCCTCTATTGACTTCTGTGTTTGAACATTTAGAGGTGACTATTTGTTTAATTATAGCTGTTCAAATTATTAAAACTTAGAGTTGAGACTAAAGGATCTCTCACACCACTATTCCTCTAACATCACTCTCTCAGCTCCTATATTTGAAAAAATCTTTCTTTCCTCTTCATATCTAAAGTGCAACTTTGTTGTATATATTATTCCTGCTTGGTAATGTCTCTTTTTTAGTAGTTTAAATATCTGTTTCCATTATCTCCTGGATTGTAGGGTTTCTGCTGAAAATTTTGATGATAATCTAATGAGGTTTCCTCTATTGGTTACTGTCATTTATTTTCTGACTGCAATGAGAATTCTTCTCTGTCATTAACTTTTTTTTCTATTGTTCAAAATATTACAGATGTCCCTTTTACTCCCCATTAACCCCTTCCACCTCACCCCCAATCCCTCCCTAATATGTCACCACACTATTGTCTGTGTCCATGGGTTATGCATAGATGCATATAAACTCTTTGGCTAATCTTTCCCCATCCATCCCTGCCTTCCCTCTGAGATTCATCAGTCTGATCCATGGTTCCGTGTCACTGAATCTATTTTTTTAACAGTTTATTAAGATTTTTAGATTTTGCATAAAAGTGGAATAAAGTAATGTTTGTCTTTGACAGGTTTTTTTCATTTAGCATAATATTCTTCAGGTCCATCCATGCTGTCCCAAAGGATATGAGATCTTTCTTCTTTACAACTGCATAGTATTCCATGGTGTAAATGTCCCACAGCTTTTTTATTTTTTTATTATTGTTTAAAATATTACAGATGTCCCTTTTTCTCCCCAGTGACCCAGTCCACCACCCGTTCCTTCCCCCTCCCCAGTCCCTCTCCCAACCATTGTCCATGTCCTTGGGTTGTGTATATATGCACATAAATTCTTTGGTTACTCTCCCCCCCTCCACCCACCTGCCCTCCTCCATCCCTCTGACATTCATCAGTCTCATCTATGCTTCCATATCATTGAATCTATTCTGTTCATCAGTTTATGAAGTTCTTTAGATTCTACGTATAAGCGAGATCATGTGATATTTCGCTGCCTGGCTTATTTCACTTAGCATAATATTCTCCAGGTCCATCCATACTGTCCCAAAGGTATGAGATCCTTCGTCTTTACAGCTGCATAGTATTCCATGGTATAAATGTCCCACAGCTTTTTATCCACTCATCTACTGATGGGAACTTGGGCTGTTTCCAGATCTTGGCTATTGTAAACTGTGCTGCTATGAACATCGGGGTACATATATCCTTTCTGATGAATGTTTCAGGATTCTTAGGGTACATTCCTAGGAGTGGAGTCACTGGGTCAAACAGGAGCTCCATTTTTAATTTTTTGAGGAACGTCCATACTGTTTTCCATAGGGGTTGCACCAGTCTGCATTCCCACCAGCAGTGTACTAGGGTTCCCCTTTCTCCACACCCTCGCCAGCACTTGTCGTTTGTTGATTTGTTGATGGAGCCATTCTGACAGATGTGAAGTGATACCTCATAGTGGTTTTAATTTGCATCTCTCTGATGATTAGCGACGACGAGCATTTTCTCATGTGTCTCTTGGCCATCGTATGTCCTCTTTGGAGAAGTGTCTATTCAAGTCCTTTGCCCATTTCTTAATTGGGTTGCTTGTGTTTCTCTTGCTGAGTGCTATGAGGTCTTTGTACACTTTGGAAATTAGCCCCTTATCAGATTCATCCTTGGCAAATATGTTTTCCCAGACAGTGGGGTTCCTTTGTATTTTGAGGCTGTTTTCTTTTGCTGTGCAGAAGTTTTTTAGTTTGATATAGTCCCATATGTTTATTTCTTCCTTTGTTTCTCTTGCCCTAGGAGATGTATCAGTGAAAAGTCCACTACATGGGATGTCTGTGACTTTACTGCCTATATTTTCTTCCAGGATTTTTATGGTTTCGTGACTTATATTTAAGCCTTTTATCCATTTTGAGTTTATTTTTGAGTAAGGTGAAAGTTGGTTGTCTAGTTTCATTCTTTTGCATGTATCTATCCAATTTTCCCAGCACCACTTATTGAAGAGACTGTCCTTACTCCATTGGATACTCTTGCCTCCTTTGTCAAATATTAACTGACCATAATGGCTGGGATCTATTTCTGGGGCCTCTGTTCTGTTCCATTTATCTATATGCCTGTTGTTGTACCAATACCAGGCTGTATTGATTACAGTGGCTTTGTAATATAGTTTGAAGTCTGGTAATGTGATCCCTCCCACTCCGTTCTTTTTTCTCAAGGTGGCTGCAGCTATTCCTGGTCTCTTTTGGTTCCATATAAATTTTCAAAATGTTTTTTCTAGGTCTGTGAAATATGCTATTGGTATTTTCATAGGAATTACATTAAATTTATAAATTGCTTTGGGTAGTTTAGACATTTTAATGATATTAATTCTTTCAATCCATGAGCATGGTATCTTCTTCCACTTGTTTAAATCTTCCTCTACTTCTTTTTTCAGTGTCATGTAGTTTCCTGAGTACAGGTCTTTTACATCCTTGGTTAAGTTTATTCCTAGGTATCTTATTTTTTTAGTTGCAATGGTAAATGGTATTGCTTTTTTAGTTTCTCTCTATGGAAGTTCATTGTTGGTGTATAAGAATGCCATTGGATTTCCCGATGTTGATTTTGTATCCAGCTACCTTGCCAAATTTTTTTATCAAATCTAGTAGTACTTTGATGGAGTCTCTAGGGTTTTCTATGTACAGTATCATGTCATCTGCAAATAATGACAGTTTTACTTCCTCCTTTCCAATTTGGATACCTTTTATGTTTTCTTCCTGTCTGATGGCTATGGCGAGGACTTCCAGTACTATGTTGAATAAGAGTGGTGAAAGTGGACATCCCTGTCTTGTTCTGGTTTTTAATGGAAATGGTTTTAGTTTTTGCACATTGAGTATGATGTTGGCTGTAGGTCTGTCATATATGGCCTTTATTAGGTTGAGGTATGATCCCTCTATTCCCACTTTGCTAAGAGTTTTTATCAGAAATGGGTGCTGGATTTTGTCGAATGCTTTTTCTGCATCTACTGATATGATCCTATGATTTTTGTCCTTCATTTTGTTTATGTGATGTATCACATATATTGATTTGCGGATGTTGTACCAGCCTTGCATCTCCGGAATAAATCCCACTTGGTCATGATGTATGATTTTTTAATGTATTGCTGGATCTGGTTTGCTAGTATTTTAGTGAGGATTTTAGCATCTATGTTCATCGGGGATATTGGCCTGTAATTTTCTTTCTTTGTAGTATCTTTATCTGGTTTTGGGATTAGGGTAATGCTGGCCTCATAAAAAGAATTTGGGAGTTTTCCCTCCTCTTGAATTTTCTGGAATAGTTTGAATAGAATAGGTGTTAATTCTTCTTTGAATGTTTGGTAAAACTCACCTGTAAATCCATCTGGTCCAGGACTTTTGTTTGCTGGGAGTATTTTGATTACTGTTTCAATTTCATTAGTTGTTATCAGCCTATTCAGTTTTTCTGCCTCTTCTTGATTCAGCTTTGGAAGGTTGTATGCTTCTAGGAATTTGTCTAGGATATCCCCCATGTTGTCCAATTTGTTGGCATATAGTTGCTCATAATATTTTCTTACAATCCTTTGTATTTCTGTTGGATCAGTTGTTATATCACCTATTTCATTTCTGATTTTATTTATTTGGGTCCTTTCTCTTTGTTTCTTAGTGAGTCTGGCTAAAGGTGCATCAATCTTATTTACCTTTTCAAAGAACCAGCTCTTGGTTTCATTGATTTTTTGTATTTTTTTTAGTCTCTATGTCATTAATCTCTGCTCTGATTTTTATTATTTCCTTCCTTCTACTTCCTTGGGGCTTTTCTTGCTGTTCTCATTCTAGTTCTTTTAGTTGTTGTGTTAGATGGTTCAATAGATCTTTTTCTTGTTTCTTGAGATAGGCCTGTAATGCTATGAATTTTCCTCTCAGGACTGCTTTTGCCATGTCCCATAGGTTTTGGGTTGTTGTCTGTTCATTTTTGTTACTTTCCATGAAGTGTTTGATTTCTTTCTTGATCTCCTTGGTAACCCATTCATTGTTTAATAACATGCTATTTAGCCTCCATGTGTTTGAATATTTTTGAGTTTTTTTATAGTGGTTGATTTCTAGTTTCATGGCATTGTGATCCGAGAAGATGCTTGATATGATTTCAATCTTATATTTGTAGAGACTTGCCTTGTGCCCTAACATGTGGTCTATTTTTGAGAATGTTCCATGTGCATTTTGCTGCTTTGGGATGAAATGTTCTATAAATGTCAATTAAATCCATTAGGTCTAGTGACTCATTTAAGGTCTGCATTTCCTTGTTGATTTTTTGTCTTGATGATCTGTCCAATGCTGACAGTGGGGTGTTAAAGTCCCTCATTATGATTGTGTTGCTGTCAATCTCCCCTTTGAAGTCCCCCAAGAGATTTTTTATATATTTAGGTGCTCCTGTATTGGGTGCATCAATGTTCATAAGGGTTATTTCCTCCTGTTGGATTGATCCCTTTAGTAATATGTAGTGACCATCTTTGTCTCTCATTATGATCTTTATTTGAAGTCTGTTTTGTTAGAAATAAAAATTGCTACTCCAGCTTTCTTTTCCTTTCCATTTGCATGGAATATTTTACTCCACCCCTTCATTTTTAGCCTGTGTGAGTCTTTTGGTCTCTTGTAGATAGCATATATTTGGGTCCTGTTTTCTTCTCCATTCAGCTACTCTTTGTCTTTTGATTGGCCCATTTATTCCATTTACATTTAAGGTTACTATTGATATCAACTTATTGAATGCCATTTTCCCCCTTTATGCTGATGTATCTTTCTCTCACTATTCCCTCTTTTTCTTACAGCAGTCCTTTTTAGCATTTCTTGCCGTGCTGGTTTGGTGGTACTGAACTCTTTTAGCCTTTTCTTTGTCTGGGAAGCTTTTTATTTCACCTTCAAATTTAAATGATAGCCTTTCTGGATAAAGCAATCTTGGTTGCATGTTCTTGCTTTTCATTACTTGCAGAACTTCATGCCACTCCCTTCTGGCCTGAAGAGTCTCTGTTGAGAAATCATCTGTCAGCCTTATGGGGGTTCCCTTGTAGGTCACTGCTTGTCTCTCTCTTGCAGCCCTTAATATTTTCTCTTTGTCTTTGACATTTGCCATTTTAATTATGATGTGTCTTGGAGTGGGTCTCTTTGGGTCCCTCTTGTTTGGAACCCTCTGTACTTCCTGAACTTGTGTGGCTTTCTCCTTTGCCAGTCTAGGGAAGTTTTGTATAATTATTTCTTCCACCAAGTTCTCTATCCTTTGTTCTCTTTCCTACCCCTCTGGCACTCCTATAATGCGAATGTTGTTTCTCGTCATGTTGTCCCAAAGTTCTCTTAGACTGTCCTCATGCTTTTTAAGTGTTTTTTCATTTTGCTGCTCTGATTGTGTGATTTTCTCTACTTTGTCTTCTAAGTCACTTATTCTACCCTCTGCTTCATTGAGCCTGCTTTTAATTCCTTCCAGTGCATTCTTGATATCAGATACAGCATTCTTTATCTCTGTCTGAGTTGTATTTATGGTATGTATCTCTTTTTTCATGTTTTCACTAAGGTTCTCAATCTTATCATCTATAGTCTTCTTAAGTTCCTTGAACATCTTCATCATCAGTACTCTAAACTCCTTTTCTGATAACTTGCTCAACTCCATCTCATCAATGTCTAGTTCTGGCAATGTTTCCTTTTCTTTAACTTGGGGGTTGTTTCTTTGTCTCCCCATTTTGGTAGGTCTTAGTGCTTATATCGATATATTAGATATATTTGCTGTCTCCCAGTCTTGTGGGATGGGACTTTGTCTTGTGGGTCCAGTGGAGCCCAGAGGCATATATTGTTAATAGTGGTGAAAATTTAGAAAATAATAATAAACTAAAATGTGAAAAAAAGAGAAGCTACTGGGAGATAACAGAAGCAGAGAAAATATTCTGAAAGAAGGGTCAGCACAAAATTAAGGAAGAGAATAAGAATAGGATAATAGTTGAAAATGAGAAACAAAAATACAATAAAGAGAATAAGAGAAACTAACAATCAGACAGGAAGACGGAAGGGGGCAAAATGAAAGAATGAAAGAAAAGTAGAAAAAGAAGGAAGAAAAGGAAGAAAAAAGTTATGCCAATGAATTGAGAGGAGAGAGAGAGATAAAGCCCAGGAAGGCAGGGAGTCTGGTAAGAGATTTTGGGGAAACTATAGAGGAAAGCAGTGAACTTGGTAATAATGATAAAGTCCCATTCGTTAAGTAGGGATATCAAGAAAGTCTTGACAGTAGAAGCAAGAATAAAACAAAACAAAGCAAATAACCAAAACAAAACCAAACACAAGCTAAGCAAGACAAAATTTTTTATAAAAAAAAAATTAGTTAAAAAATGTTTAAAAAAAAATTTAAAAAAAAAAGACTTTTATAAAATTTAAAAAAGAAGAAAAAACAAATTTTCTCCCCTTTCTCTTCTTCCTAAGGAAAAAAGAGAAAAAATAAACAAACCCACAAACAAAAAAACCCAAAACCAAACAAAACAACAAAACAGCAGAGAAAAAGGTAGTCAATCAGGTGTGTTTCTTCTGGGCAACTTATGTTGTCTGAGGGTTACTGTTTTTTGTGATTGCAGTTCTCCTGGGAGGTACCTGTGTATCACCCCAATGTGAGGATACATCTAGGTTTGGCTCTGGTGTCCTTAGGTAGATGGTTGATCTGAGATTCTCCATGGGCCACCTCCTCTTGTCAGCTAGTTTACAACCTTGTAGTTGCCTGGTCTTGCTCCAGAGTCTTCTGTAGAGTCTTTAGGGTACAGGGTGGCTAGTGTAGCCCAGGGTATAACTCCCCTTAGAGGTGTCACTGTCAGGGCCTCACTCTGTGGGAGTTAGTTTCTGCTCCACCGCCAGCTCCTCAGTCCCTACCTTGTCCTCTGATTCTAGTTCCCCAGGCTCTGTCCTGCTGCAGCTTCAGATTGATTCCAGCCTGTTGCCTTTTCTGTATGGGCCATGTCAGCAGCCTGGGCCCAGTGGATTCTATTAAGAACACATTCTGGTGGGCCCTTTGCCTGCCCAGCCCCAGCAGGGGTTTTAAGCATTTCCTCCAGTTCCCAAACAACAGTCCCCGAGAGTCTTATTCTTGCAGAGTTCTCCCGTGGGCTGCTCTCCCTTCCCCCTCAGGACTGTGCCCTGCAGGGGGTGTGTCTGGGGCTTCAGTGAGCAGTACCCGCCCCTTTCCTGTTGGGAGTGGTGCTCCTGGCTGCAGGAGAGGCTGGCGTGCTCCACCCCTCCCTTCTCGGCTCTGGTTGGCTGGCCGCACCAGGCCCGCACCTCAGACCTTCCACTGCATAGACCCCAATGGCAGCTTCTGCTGGTCTGTCCTTGCAGTGCAAGCCGGGAAGGTGGGAACCAGTTCCACAATCAAACTTGCAAATGCACAAATCAACACACAGGCAGAGAGTCTGCCCTGCAACGTCCCGCTGCCCTTGCTCCAAGGCTCCCAGTGGGAGGGGACCCAAAGTCAGCTCCACGCAGCCCTCCACATCACTGGTTTCAGGCCCCTCAGGGCCATCACAGGTCCCAGCCTCTCGGCACCCGGGAGCTCAGGGCGAGAGGACACCCTCAGGGCAGGTTGAAAAACCCAGCCACCAGGCACGGGGAGGTCAGGGCGGGAGGGCTCCTCCCCTCCCCCATGCCACACAGACTCAGGGCTTTCTGGGGCTCAACACAGTGGCCCAGAGGGAGGCAATGGGTCCCCGTGTGCGGGTGCTCAGCGCAGTCCTTTGGTCCCTCACTGCTTGGGTGCCACAGGCCTTGGGACAGCCTTCCCTATGGTCAGCACCCCAAGCACCAGACACCGGTCACAGCCGCCCCTAGAGGCTTTGTTTCCTAGGAAGGAGCGGTCTCCTCTGGGACTCACTGCTCCCCTGGGTCCCTCTGCCTTCTGCGTGGGGCTCCTTCCCCTCTCTTCTCTGGGTGTGGGATCCCCACTTTTGGATGCCATCTGCAGAGCTTTGCAGCCTCCAAGCCTTCAGGCCCGGAGCCCAGCACAGGCTTCAGGGGGACTACCCCCTCCAAGGGCCCCCTCTCTCACTGGACTCCGTGATGGTTCCTCAGTGTTCCCCACTCACACTTTGTCCACTCAGGTATGTTTCTCTGTTTTTTTCAAGTTGGTTAGGTAGGATTTTAGGAGGAAATCAAGTCTGTGGCTGGAGCGGGGGTGCTGCTGCTTCTCACAGGGCCACCATCTTCCTCCTCTTCTCCTGTCCCACAGCTTTTTTACCCACTCATCTTCTTGATGGGCACTTGAGCTGTTTCCAGATCTTAGCTATTGTAAACTGTGCTGCTATGGACATAGGGGTGTATATATTCTTTCTGATTAATGTTTCAGGATTTTTAGGATATATTCCTAGAAGTGGGATCACTGGGTCAAAAGGCAGCTTCCTTTTTAATTTTTTGAGGACCCTCTATACTGTTTTCCATAGTGGCTGCACCATTCTGCATTCCCACTAGCAGTATACTAGGGTTCCCCTTTCTCCACACCCTCTCCAGCATATGGCCTTTGTTGATTTGTTGATGGCAGCCATTCTGACAGGTGTGAGGTGAAACCTCATTGTGGTTTTAATTCGCATCTCTCTGATGGGGAGCAACATTGAGCATTTTCTCATGTCTCTTGGCCATCTGTATGTTTTCTTTAGAGAAGTGTCTATTCAAGTCCTTTGCCCATTTATTAATTGGGTTGTTTGTTTTCCTCTTGTTGACTTGTATGAGCTCTTTGTACATTTTGGAAAATAGCCCCTTATCAGATATATAGTTGGCAAATATGTTCCGCCATACCATGTGGTTCCTTTGTATTTTGAGGCTGATTTCTTTTGTTGTGCAGAAGCTTTTTGTTAGTCTGTCATTAACTTTTGACAGTTTTAATAAGATGTACTTTTGAAGGGTTTTTTAAAAATGTATTCATTGGTCAATCTGTTTCCACCTCCATTTACCCTCTATTAACCCTTTTCAATCTTCTCCCTTATTTTTCTGGTAATCACCATAATATTTTCTATGTCTATAAGATTTTTGTTGTGGTGGTGGTGGTTTTTGCTTGATCACTTCATTTGTTTCACCCAGGTTCCAACCCCAACCTTCTCTCTTTTGCCAGTAATTAGTCTGCTCTCTACAAGTCTCTTTCTTTTTTTTTTTTTTTTGCTTATTTTGTTAGTTTTCAAATAAAATTGAAATCATATGTATTTGCCTGTATATGATCTGATCTATTTCCTTTAGCATAATACCCTCCAGGTTTCATAAATGCATGCTCCTAACTGAGTTAGAATCTCATTATCTCATCAATTATTATTACAAGAACATTGGAGAATATTCTAAATTCTGAAAGAGAATGTGTAAGTGAAAATTTCTATTGCTGTCTCTCCTATTAGAATCTATGACCACCCAAAATAAGGTGAAATATCTATTGTGTTTATACCTTATCCACTAATTCTGTTTTAGTATTATAATCTGAACTTGAAAAGATTATTGATTCATTGTACCAGTTTATTGTCAATATATGTGGTAAACAAATACCTTTATTTTATCAATTTGTACTATCTTTAGTCATATTTTTCATTCCTGATAATTAGTCAATATTAATAATAAACTTTGGCTCATGTGATATAACATATAGCTTGTATATTACAATACTCTTCAAATAATCTTAGAATATATAAAAATATTCTATTTATATTTTTTCTTAAATTTATGTGTACTTTTATATATTGGGCTTTAAGGAGGGAAAAAAGCAAAGTTAATAGGGGCTCCTTCCCCATATTAAGCTAATGATACTATAGAGAACATATTATCTGCTAATATTCATATATACAAACTTTGGTCACATAAGACTATCCTGTGACCCAAATTATTTTGATAGCATTCAGTTATATAATTATTGAAATATAACACTTTTTATATGTTATTTTAGAGATAAACTTTCATACAATTTATTCATTTGCTTTGTTTATAATTATTTCATAGTGTATACACTTTTCTATTTTATTAATGTTGTTCCATAGAAAAGTGGGAATATTTATTACTTGGGATAACTTATGATTCAATGATGAAACTGTTTAATTTTTAAGATTTGTTTAGTTTGCTTTCTAATTTTTACCTGTGAATGACATTTCAGGTATTACATTAAATCTATTCAACAATATCAATATATTGACATACCTTCTGCCTTCTCATGATCAATTATTTCCTGGATACTGTTTGTTCTAAAATAATCATAGAAAGTGATTGATTGAATGTGCTGAAAACTGATGTCAGCAAGCTGATGCACTAGGAAGACATAGCTTAGTTCCCATACAGATAAAGTGAGTTAACAACAATATACAGACCAGAATTTTTTTCTTAGACTCTAGAGATCCGCTGAGAAGCTACAGTACCCAAACCAATGTAAACTCAGAGTGTCCATCTAAAGGGTGAGAAAATAAGCTGAGTTTTGAGGGCTAGCTTATGTTCATCCCCCAGGGTGCTCTTCTATGAGAATGGGAACAACAGAGTCAATTATGTGTTCAACATTCTGCTTTCTCTGGGGGCTTCCTAGAAATGATTTCTGTTTTGCCTAACTGGGATCAGCAATGGACCAATAGGTTAGGTGGAAGTTATACTGAAAATAGAGGAAGAGCTGGAGTTCTATAGGCAGATAGAAAAAGAAACAAAAATGAGAATAGGTTTGAAAAATCCTAGGACTGCTAACTGAAGTGATTTGTGAAAGTTTCTTTCACTAAACCAAGACAAGTGGTTGGACTTTAGACTGTCCAAATCTCAGCAATGATTACAATGAATACAAAGAAACAGAGAAAAAATAGCCCAACACTGAAACAAAATGAAACCCTAGTAACCAACCCTAAAAAAATTCACAACCCCTCTATGTCCATCTATGCTGTCATGAAAGATATTCTTCTTTATAGTTGAGTCATATTTAGATGTGTAAATGTAGCACAACTTTTTTACCTGCTGACCTACTGATGGAGATTTACCAAAAAACATACATTAATTAAAATGAATTAAAGGCTCATATATACAGACAACAATATGGTGATTACCAGAGTGATAGGTCAGTGAGGGCACATAAAGCAGGTTAAATGGAGAACACTAGACTTTGGAGGTAAATATACAATACATATACCGAAGGTGTATTTCAAATTCTACACTATAAACATATATAATTTTACTAACCAATATAACCCCAATAAATTTAATTTAAAAAAGAAATTCAGTTCTGAAGTTACCTCATAAAGATTTTAAAACAACTCTTTGAAAGTAATCAGTGATGGTTCAAAAACAAAATGAGAATATTAAAATAGGGGAAACAACAATAAAAAATGTGAAGCTAAAAAATATAATAATTGATCTGAAAATAATCACTCGATGGTTTCAATAGCAGATTTGATTAGGTGGCAGAATCACTTGAGGTAGGACATTTTGAATAATTGTCAGAGGTACAAATACAAAAAAAAAAAAAAGTAAGAATGAAGAGATCATGGGACATTATAAAGTGGGCTTGATGGAAAACATGAAGGGATTATGCAAGAAAAAAAAATTCAAACCTCATAGATACAGAGAGCAGTACAGTGATTAGTAGAGGGAGAGGAATCAGTGAAGTTAGAAGAGGGTAAAGGGGTATAAGTGGTGATGGAAGGAGATTTGACTTGAGGTGCTAAACACATAATACAATGTTCAGTTAATGGGAACAAGCTGTACACCTGAAGTCTACATAATTTTATTAACAAATATTACCCCAATACATTCAATTAAAGTAAAAGAAAAAAATTAAAGGTTTAATAATTAAGGACATTGTGCCAAGCCCACAGTTACAGATCTTCTCATGCTCAATGAATTGGCTTTTCAATGGCTTTGAGGGCAGGGGTTAATAGGGGGAAAATCATTAATCATGATGAAGTCTGGGTTCTGGTCTGTAGTGATTGGTCAGTGTTATTGTATGTGGAGTTGATCATTGCATCTGGTCCTGGTGTCTACCATGGTTTTGCTCAGTCCATCTTTCAAGGGTGTTTTCAGTGGGGTTGTTGCATGTATCTTGGTCTAGAGTTAAAACACAACTAAGGCCTATTACTATCTTTAGTGTGACTAAAACATTGATCCTTTAGTCAACACAGCCCAAAGCTCTGTTCCTTTATTTGTTTAATGCTGTCCAGAAACTAATTGTTCTGAGGGCTTAATGACTAAGGAAGTGAACATGCAAAAAAGAGGAAAGTAGGTGAGTCAGGGTGCTGAATGAAGCTTGGTGGAATCCAAAGGAAAGAATGGAGAAAAGGTCATATTAAGGAAAATATTTCTGCATGATTACCATTTCTGGCTATACGACATTTAAATCTCATTAAACAAAACAGAGAAAATACAATATCATAAAATGAAATTATTTACATACAATAAGACAATTGTAAAAATTATAAAACTGTTAAACTACAAATAAAGTATTTACATTTATGAAAGCCAATGATTTATAATGTATAAAATATTTATAAGTGAAGAAAACATAAAATACCCTTCATAAATTTGGACAGCAAGGTTAAAAATTCTCAGAAGAAATAAAATAAAATAATTTTCTTGATTAGTTATCACTTTTCTAACCTGCAAATTGGGTAAAATAATAATAATAATAATGATAATACTTTTTCTTAGGTTAAATTCATTAAATGGTATGTAGAAATTACATTATGATTTTAAATTAAACGTTAATGGAAATTAACTTTCCAGTAGGTAAGTGTTTATTATCTAATCTTCTGAATTAATGTGAACACATGAGAAAGCACCTCTAAGGTGCCAAATATTCCAACTATCACTAAAGACAAAATTTTGAAAGGTCAGGCCCAGATATTGATTGAGATTAAAACCAATGGTCATTGAGATAGAGAACTGAAGTAGGAAGTTGGATTGATTCCCAGGAAAATAATCTATTTTTAGTGAAGCTGGGCAGCCTCCCTAAATAATTGATTAAGGAAAGTGCTGTTTATATATTTAGCTGCACTATTTGAACCAATATATAAAATTGGTTTTTATGAGTACAGGGATCCTACACAAAATAAAGTTTTCATTTAAAGCTATAAAAATAAATATTCATATCTCAATCTCCAAGTTGTGTAACTTCAGATATAAAAACAGTTTCTCATATTACCTATCAGATATGGAAATCTCAAAACAGAAACTAATATAAAATGCTAGTTTGATCAAGCAAATATTTAAAAATTTGGAAAAATCAACTGTGAAACAATCCCATTAGAATAACTCCATATCTCAGAACAAGCTTGAAATTATTTTGCCACCTTTCAAACAACACTAATATGCATTTAAGAAAATCCTATGTCAATAGAGATTCTGAAAAAGATCTAATAGTTTTTTTATAGAAATACAAAAATTGTTATATAAATATATATTTATATGTAATGTATATATGTATATAGTCATATCAGTTTATATACACAGTATGTACATAAATATTTGCAAATGGTATTATTTTGTATACAGAAAATATTAAGGGATACACTAAACAACTTTCTGAACTAACAAATGTGTCCAAGAAATTTCTAGATAACATGATCAATATAAAAAACTAATCATATTTATATACACTAATATTGAACTATTCTAAATTGAAATTTAAAAACAATTTTACAAGGGTATCAAAAGAATAAAATATGAAGGAACAAATTTAATAAATGTGCAAAACTTATAATCTAAGAACTATAAATCATTGTTGAAATAAATGTAACAAAATCTAACTAAATGGAAAGATATTCAATATATGTGGATTGGATTAAATGACTAAAATGGCAAAATTCCCAAATTACAATTCAATGCAATCCTATTCAAATTTCAGGTGGCATTTTAATTTTTTTAAATTAAATGTATTATTATTGGTTGATAAGATCAAATTGTTTGATATTGTTGATAAGATCAAATTGTTTTCAAGTGTACATTTCTATGATACCTGATTGGTATATTGCAATATGTGCCCACTGGCCAAGGTCTAATAATACTTTGTCATTACATATTTAGCCACCTTTACCTTTTATTACCCCTCAGCCCCCTTAACTCTAGTAACCACCATATTGTTGTCTACATCTGTGAGTTTCAGTTTTATATTCTACCTGTGAGTGAAATTATATGGTTCTTAGCTTTTTCTGTCTGACTTATTTCACTTAGCATAACAGTCTTGAGGTCCATCTGTGTTGTTGCAGATGGCAGTATTTCATCCATTCTTATGGCTCAGTAGTATTCCATTATATATCTATATCTATCATCTATCATCTCTCTAGCTATCTATCATCTATCTATATGTCTATATCCATATCCATATCTATATCTATATCACTATATATCACCTATATCTCTATATCTATATGATCTATCATCTATCATCAATATCTATATCATTTATACCTATATCTAGATCTAGATATATCACTTCTTTTTCCAGTCATCTATCTCAGGACACTTTGGTTGTCCCCATGTCTTGGCCACCTTGAATAATGCTACAATAAACATAAAGGTCCATATATCTTTGTGAATAAGTGTTTTGAGATTTTGAGGTAGACAACCAGGAGAGTGGTTGCTGGGTCATATGGTAACTGTATACTTAATTTTTTGAGTACCTTCCATAATGACTGTACCAGTCTACATTCCCACCAACAGTGAATGAGGTTTCCATTTCTCCATAACCTCTCCAACACTTGTTATTGCTTGTCTTGTTGATAATAGCCACTCCAACAGGTGTGAGGTGCTATCTCATTGTAATTTTGATGTGCATTTCCCTAATTGCTAGTGTAGTTGAATGTCTTTCATAAAGATGTTGGACATTTATATGTCTTCTTGGGAGAGATGTCTGTTCAGGTTTCTAACCATCTTTTAAATTAAATTGTTTGGGGTTGAGTTGCATGAGGTTTTTAAAATTATATTATGGATATTAACTACTTGTTGGAGCTGCTGTTTGCAATTATCAGCTCTCATTGGTTGGTTGCCTATTAGTTTTGTTGATGTGGGGTTTGTTTTATGTGTGTGTGTGTGTGTGTGTGTGTGTGTGTTTCTTTTTGCTGGGCAGCAGCTCTCTTGTTTGCTATAGTGCCATTTATCTATTTTTGCCTTTACTTCCATTGTGTTTGGTGTCAAATTCATAAAATATTCTCTAATATCAAGGTCCCAAAGTTTAGTACCAATATTTTCTTTTTGTAATTTATTGTTTCAAGTCTTATATTTAGATATTTTATCCATTTTGAATTAATTTTTGCACATGGAAACAAAATGTCTAATTTTATTCTTTTGCATGTGGCTTTCTAATTTTTCCAGCAACATATATTGAAGTCTTTCTTTTTTCCATTGTGTGTTATTGGCGGTTGCTTCTCCCCCCCCCAAAAAAAAAAATTATTGGCCCATATACATGTGGTTTTATTTCTGGGCTCTCAATTCTATTTGTCTGTGGGTTTGTTTTTTCTGCCATCATGCTTTTTAATTAATGAAGCTCTGCACTTTAACTTAAAGTCAGGTAGTGTGATACCTCTTAATTTCTTTTTCTCAGGATTGCTTTTGCTATTTGGGGTCTTTTGCAGTTCCATATAAGTCTTAGGATATTTTGTTCTTATATCTTTAAAAAATGACATTGGAATTTTTATGGTGATTGTTTTAAATCTGCATATTGCTTTGATAATAGTGTCATTCTAACTATGCTGACTCTTCCAATCCTTGAACATGAAATATTCTTCAGTGTTATTACAGCTTGAATTTCAATTCCATTAAAAATGCTTTGTAGTTTTTAGAATATTGTTTCTTTAAATTTTTTTAAATTTTAATCCAAGGTTGAGGGGATTTTTCTTGGTTGCAATTGCAAGATATATTTTTTTTTTCATTTTTGTTTCTGAAATTCATTGTTTGCATATAGAGAAGCAATGGGTTTTTGTACATTGATTTTGCATCCTGCAGATTTACTCTTTTATTATTGTTTCTAATAACTTTATGGAAATATTGAGAATTTTCTTATACTGGATCATGTTATCTGCATAAAGTGACACCTTTATTGTTTCCTTTCCAATTTGGATAATTTTTACTTCTTTCTCTTACCTGATGGCTCTGACTAGGACTTCCAGAATTATGTTGAATATGAGTGGCAAGAGTGGGCATCCTTGTCTTATTCCTGATTTTAGAGCAAAAGCTTTCAGTTTTTCACCACTGAGTACAATATTGAAAATAAATGACACATTTTTAGGTTAAAGAATAAATAAAAGTGAGATTTAAAATATTTAGAGAGACAAATAAGAATGACAATACTACATAAAGAGATTTTTGTGGTGCAAGAAAAGCAGTAATAAAGAGAAGTTTATATTATTACAGGCCTATCTAAAAAAAAAAAAAAAAAAAAGGAAGAAAAAAAGAAATCCCAAGTAAATAACCTAACATTACATCTTAAAGAACTAGAAAAGGAAGAACAAAGACAAACCAAAGTCAGCAGAATTTAAAAAATAATAAAACTTAGAGCTGAATTGAATAAAATAAAAAACAAAAAGAATATAAAAATTTATACAATGAAAAGGTGGTTCTTTGAAGAGTAATAAAAATGAAAAATGCTTTGCTAGAATCACTAAGTAAAATAAAGGCCTCATATAAACAAAATCAAAAATGAAAGAAGAGACCTTATCATAAACATCATAAAAAGACAAAGAATCACACTAGAATACTGTGAAGGACTATATGCCACCAAATTCAATAATGTAGAAGAAATGAGTAAGTTCCTAGAAATATATAACCTTTGTCAACTAAATCATGAAGAATTAGAAAATCTAAATAGACTGATCAGCAGTGAGGAAATTGAAACAACCATCAAAAATCTCCCCAAAAATAAAAATCCAGGACTAGATGCTTCACCAGGGAATTCCACCAAACATTCAAAAGATTTGAAACCTATTCTTCTCAAATTCTCCCAAAACATTGAAAAAGGAGCAATACTTCCTCACACATTTTATGAGGCCAGCATAACCCTAATACCAAAACCTGGCAAGGAGAACACAAAAACATAAAACTACAGATCAATATCTCTGATTAATACAAAATCAAAAATCCTAAACAAAATAATAGAAAATTAAATTAAACAATTTATTAAATTGAGATCAAGAGAGTTTCATTCCAAGTCCACAAGGATGGCCCAACATATGCAAATCAATTAATGCAATACACCACATTAAGTAAAAAAGGTATAAAAAAAACATATAATTCTTCAATAAATGCAGAAAAGTTGTTTTATAATATAAAACATCCATTTATGATTAAACACTCAATAAAATGTGTATAGAAGGAAAGGACATAAACAAAATAAAGTGCATATATAGCAAAACCTCAGTCAATAACAACTCAATAGTGAAAACCAGCTGCCTTCTTTATAAAAACTGTCTAACACATTGAATACCACTCATGAGTTTTCTCATGATTTGTGCACCATCTGTTACGGACTGCTGACGAGTTTTCTCATTTTCCACGTGCCATCTGTTATGGACCTTAGATGCCCACACACTGTCTTGTCCACATCAAATGAAGCCATCTCATTGGTGGAAACTGTGCAGGTCAATCTACAAAAAACTATATAATTGCACGAACCCATAAAGCATTGCAGTTACATTGTATTTTGGTCATTCGAATAGTCTTCGTCTTCAAGTTCCTGGCACTTTTAGAAATGCCCTCTCTCAGAAAGAGGAAGGATACCAACAAAACTGATACACTTCCGGAAGTATTTAACAATAATTTATCAGATATTCCTAGTGAGATCAAAGATGTAGATGACTGTTTTGACAATTCCGGAAATGATTCTACTGATTCTACTGACAGTGAAATTATTAGACCTGTAAGGAAGCACAAGGTAGCAGTGCTTTCAAGTGATTCCGACACTGACGAAGCTACTGATAATTGTTGGTCTGAAATTGACACACCACCATGCTTACAAATGTTTGAAGGACATGCTGGGGTCACTACACTTCTGTCTCAGTGTGACTCTGTACCCTCTGTGACCAATCTCTTTTTTGGTGATGAATTGTTTGAGATGTTGTGCAAAGAGCTGTCCAACTATCATGATCAAACTGCAATGAAACACAAAACACCACCTAGAACACTAAAGTGGTCTCCGGTTACACAGAAGGACATCAAGAAATTCCTTGGCCTAATTATTCTGATGGGTCAAACAAGAAAAGATAGCTTGAAAGACTATTGATCAACAGATCCTTTGATATGTACCCCTATATTTCCACAAACAATGAGTTGCCATAGATTTGAGCAAATATGGACATTCTGGCATTTCACTGATAACGCCAAAATGGACATTCGCTTGGGGAGACTTTTCAAGATCCAACCTGTGCTGGATTATTTCCTGCATAAATTTAGAAAATATACAAACCAAAGCAACAGTTTTCTTTGGACAAGGGAGTGATTCCATGGAGAGGACATTTAAAATTTTGCACGTACAACCCAGCAGAAATAACAAAATACGATTTACTTGTTTGGATGGTGTGAGAGACTGGCACCGGCTATATCTGCAATATGGAGATATACACTGCTGAAAGAAAGAAATTGCAAGAAACTGTTCTTTCAGTTCTTGGGCCCTATCTTGGCATATGGCACCACATTTACCAGGATAATTATTACACTGCTACATCTACTGCTGAATTGCTGCTACAGAACAAAACTAGAGTCTGTGGGGCTATTAGGGAGAATAGAGATTTACCACCAAATTTGAAAATGAAAACATCAAGAACGAAGAAAGGTGACATAATATTTTCCAGAAAAGGCGATATTCTTCTCCTAGCATGGAAAGACAAGTGGGTTGTCCTAATGATATCAGCGACCCATGACACTTCTGTCTCAACAACAGGAAAAAAAAAAAAGAAAAACGGGAGAGAAAAATAGAAAAATGGGTATTCCTACCTGCATCAAGGAATGCAATACCCACATGAAAGGCATTGACAGTGCAGGCCAATTCCTTTCGTGTTGTTCCATTCTAAGGAAAACGATGAAATGGACAAAAAAAGTAGTGCTGTACCTTATAAACTGTGGACTTTTCAATTCATTTAGAGTGTACAGCGTCCTCAATCCACAGGCAAAAATGAAATAAAGTATAAACAGTTTCTGCTATTGGTAGCGAGAGACTGGATAACGGATGACAATAATGAAGGCTCTCCAGAACCAGAGAAAAATCTGTCCAGCCCTTCCCCTGGGGGTGCAAGGACAGCACCTCATAAAGATCCACCCAAAAGGTTGTTGGTGATATGAAGCAGTATGAACCTATGTGTATTCCAGTGAGTGGAAAGAAAAAATTTCCTGCAGACTTTGTGCCCCCATAGAAAAAGGAGGGAATCTAGATACTTATGTAAATTTTGTTTGGTCCCTCTTCATAAAGGAAAATGTTTTACGCAGTACCATACATTAAAAAAGTACTAGGAACTTTAATTGTTTAATTGTTTTTGCAGATAAAAATGTTATAATTATTGAAAAACAACAACTAAAGTGCATTGTGATCTGTAGTTATTATGACTTAAAAAATGTACAATTTGCCCAAAAACGTGCAGTTCCTGGCGTATGTCTTAGAGATTTCTATGTGGTACACAATGTGTTAACTTATATGAAAATGATAGAAAAATTTTTAAAAAACACTAAAAATAAGAACAAAGAGGATTCAGACTTCCCAATTTAAAATCATACTATAAATCTATAATAATCAAGATGATGTAGTACTGGTTTAAGAACAAATCAAAGGATTTATTTTTAAAGTCCAAATATAATCCCAACTTCTTGATATCAGTTTATTTCTCCCAAAGTGTGAAGGTCATTCAATGGGAAAGAAAAGTCTTTTAGAAAATGGTACTAATCCCTGGCATTGTTTTTCAGTTGGCTGGAAATCATCCCATGCACTGAAAAGGCTGATTTTCACATCTCGCCAGGGCAAATGCATGGGTTGCAGGTTCCATCCCTGGTAGGGGATGTGCTGGAGGCAGCCAATCATCTGATGTTTTTCTCTCTATCTCCTCCTCCCTTCTTCATTCCTTAAAAATTAATTAAGAAATCTTTACAAAAAAGAGAACTGGTACTGAGAAAACTGGATATTCACCAGCAAAAGAAAAAATAAGATAACTAGGAATAAATTTAACCAAGGATGTAAAAGAACTGTACTCAGAAAACTACAGATCACTGAATAAAGAAATACAGGACGATATGAACAAGTGGAAGAATATATCATGTTCATGATTGGAAGAATTAATATCATTAAAATGTCCATACTACTCAAAGCAATCTATAGATTCAAAGCAATTCCTATTAAAATACCAACAGCATATTTTACAGAGCTAGAAAAAATATTCCAAAAATTTATATGGAACCTAAAGAGACCCTGAATAGCCACAACCATCATGAGAAAGAACAGAGTTGTAGAGATCACTTTACCAGGTATCAAACTATACTACAAAGCCACTGTACTCAAAACAGCCTGGTATTGATACAACAACAGACATAAAGCTCAATGGACCAGAACAGATCCCAGAAATCAACCCATGACATTATAGTCAGTTAGTATTTGACAAAGGAACCAAGAGCATACAGTGGAGCAAAGATAGTCTTTTCAATAATTGGTGTTGGGAAAATTGGACACTTATATGCAAAAATATGAAACTAGACCTCCAACTTACTCCATACACAAGCATAAATTCAAAATGAATAAAATACATAAGTGTGTCTCGAAACCATAAAAATCCTGAAAGAAAAGGCAGTAAAGTCACAGACATCTCATGTAGTGGAATTTTCATTGATACATCTCTGAGGGCAAGTGAAACAAAGGAAAAAATAAACAAATGGGACTACATCAAACTGGAAATCTTCTGCACAGCAAAAGAAATCAGCCTGAAAATATAAAGGAATGCCACAGTGTGGGAGAACATATTTGCCAAGAATGCACCTGACAAGGGCTAATCTCCAAAATGTACAAAGAACTCATACAAGTCAACAAGAAGATAAACGATCCTATTTAAAAATGGGTAAAGGACCTGAATAGACACTTCTCCAAAGAGGACATACAGATGGCCAAGAAACATATGAGAAAATGCTCAACTTCACTAATCACCAGAGAGATGCAAATTAAAGCCACAATGAGGTATCACTTCGCACCTGTCAGAATGGCTGCCATCAACAAATCAACAAAGAACATGTGCTGGTGAGAATGTGGAGAAAGGACAACTCTTGTTCACTGCTGGTGGGAATGCAGACTGTTGCAACCACTATGGAAAACAGTATGGAGTTTCCTCAAAAAATTAAAAATGAAGCTGCTTTTTGACTCAGTGATCCCACTTCTAGGAATATATCCTAAGAATCCTGAAACACTAATCAGAAATAGTATATGCACCCTACATTCAAAGCAATGAAATTTACAATAGCTAAGAACTGGGAATAGCCCAAGTGCCCATCAGTACACGAGTGGATTAAAAAAAAAAAAAATCTGGTGGACATTTACACCATAGAATACTATGCAGCTGTAAAGAAGAAGAATCTCATACACTTTGGGATAGTATGAATGGACCTGAAGAACATTATGCTAAGGAAAATTAGCCAGGCAGAGAAAGACAAATAATACATGATGTCACTTATATGTGGAATTTGTATAATAATAAACTGTCAAACAAAATAGATCCAGTGACACAGAAGCATGGGACAGATTGATGAATCTCAAAGGGAAGGTGGGGGTGGGTGGGTGGGGGAAGATTAACCGAAGTATTTATAAACATATATTCATAATCCCTGAACACAGACAATAGTATAGTGAAGGCCTGGGATGGAGAGTGGGTTCAGTGTGGAAGGGGTTAATGGGGGAAAAAGGGGACATCTAATATTTTCAACAATAAAGATAAATTCAAACACACACACATACACCAAAGAATGAAGCAGAGTCCCTATTTTTTTTTTTTTAAACATATCTTTATTGATTTCAGAGAGAGGAAAGGAGGGGGAGAGAGAGAGATAGAAACATCAATGATGAGAGAGTCATTGATGTTTCTATGGGCATGTGCCCTGACCGGGAATCGAACCCCGATCTCCTGGATCCTAGGTCGATGCTCAACTGCTGAGCCACGCCCGGCCGGGCCAGAGTCCCTATTTTAATACAACATAGTACAAAAATTTACTCAGCATAGATCAAATAACTAAATCTAAATGCTAAAACTATACAACTGTTTTAAATATAAACAGAAATCTTTGTAACCTTGGATGAAGCAATGGTTTCTTAGACAAGTCATGAAAATAAAATAAAAATTTAAATGGCACTTATTAAAATTAATCTTTTAAAAACATCACATCTCACTAATATTACTAACCTTTGTTTTCTTATATATCATAAACTGAGCTTGTTAAGGTACTGTTTGTGTTTCTTTAGTAATTTTATTTATTAAATTTTTTATTAATTGTATTATAAAATATGTCATTTAGTTAAATATTACTATAGATGCATTTCTTTTCTGTATTTATAAGTGCATTCTCTTCAGTTTTACTTTAGTGAATATCAACATGGCACATGGCTTGTTTAAAATTTTTTACCTGGTATAGATCTTATTATAACTTTGATTTTTAATATTTCTTTGTTATTGAACTTATGGTGGTGACACTGGTTAACAAAATTATAGAGGTTTCAAATTCACAACTCCACATCATCTGTCCACTGTATTGTATGTTCACCAACCCAAGTCTAGTTTTCATTCACCCCATTTATTGCACAATATACTCTTCTATTTCCTATCCAAACCCCCTCACTCCAGTATCGTCACACTGTTGTCTGTGTCCATGAGTTTTTTATCCCTTTGGTTTTTTGGGATTTTTTTGCATAGCCCCTCAGCCTTCACCCAACATATCCCTCCCTTACCCCCAGCAGCTTTCCCATGCTCTGTCTGTGTGTGTTTCTAGTTCTCATTTACACAATAGAATATTACTAGTCTGTAAATAGGAAAGAAATTTTACTGTTTTTGACACCATGGATGGATACAGAAACTATTATGCTAAGTGAAATAAGCCAGCCAGAGAAAGTCAAGGACCATAAGATTTTACTCATATTTGGAATCTAATGAAAAAAACTTTTTAATTTTTAAATTAAATGTATTGGTATGGCATCGGTTAATAAGGTAATATACAGTTCAAGTGTATATTTATTTCTATCATACATGATCTATATAGTGGTAAAATTAAATTTTTGTTTTTTAAAGAAAACAAGAAAGTGAAAAGAGCTCCTGCCAGGTGACTCAATTGTTTGGAGTGTCGGCACATACACCAAAAATTGTGGATTCGATTCCCAGCCAGGGCACATACCTAGATTTAGGGTTCCATACCTGGTTGGGGCCCACTTGGGATGCAACCAATATTTCTTTCTTTTCCTTCCTTCCTTCCTCTCTCTCTAAAAATATATAAAAATATACCCCTGGGTGAGGATTAAGAAAATAAAGTGAAAAGACAATCAGCAATATGAAAGAAAAATGTAAGTACATCATATGTCTGATAAGAACTTGCATCTAGAACATATAAAGAATTCTTAATATTTAAAAAGAAAAATGCAAAGAGAAAATATGAGCAATTGAGGTAATAGACATTTCTTCAAGGAGTATAAACACTTGAAAAGATTCTCAAAATTATATGTCATCAAAGAAATACAGACAAAGGCCAATAATTCCCACTGTTTAGAATAACTATAATAACAATTTTAAAGATAATAAAAACCAATATTGGTGAAATATCAGGACTTTCATCCATGAACAGTTAAAGGTAAAATGGAGTAGCTTCTTTAGAAAACAGTCCTAGTTCCTTAAAAGATCTAGTATAAGTAACATATTACATACAATTTCACACAAAAAATGAAAACATGTATCCATGCAAAATTCTTGTGGCAATGTTAATAGCAGCATTATTCACAATAGCCCAAATGGTGGAAACAATGAAATGCTTATGAACTTGTAAACAAAGAAAATATGAAATATCTGTACAGTAGATTATTATTGGGTCTCAAAAAAGTTATTTATAGAGTTTAGTATAATATGGGTGAGTCTTGAAAAGATTATGCATTTCAAAAGAAGTTATGTGAGACCATATATTTTGTGGTTTTTAAAAATGTTTAGAAGATGAAAATGTGTAGGAACACAAGTTGCATTAGTGGTATCATAGGATTCAAAGGATTGGATTAGGGGAAAAAAACTGAAATGACTGCTTATGGGTAAAATGAACCTCCTTGGAGTCACGAAAATGTTCTTAAAGTGGCTGTGATAATAGCTGCATAACTCTGAACATACTAATACCCTCCTGCATTGTACACTTCTGCAGGTTTAATACATGATATATGAATTCTGTCTCAAGCCTGTTACCAAAAATATCAGGTACAAATAGAGAAATAAAATTATTAATATTTGTGGTAGGAAGAGAACTTCACTTTCAAATGTACTGGCTCATAGGAATTTCCATTTTTATTTATTCTTTTTCTCATCTGAGGCTATGTTTATTGATTTTAGAAGTCGAGGGAGGGATAGTGAGACAGAGACAGAGAGAGAAACATTGATTGCTTGCCTCCCATATGCAACCCAACAGGTGATTGAACATACAACCTAAGTATGTGTCCTGACAAGGAATCATAACCACAACATTTTGGTGTGAAGGCCAATGCTACAACTGAATGAACCACCCAGCCAAGTCCATTTTTAATACTCTGAGGAAACTCCATACTGCTATCCACAGTGGCTGTACCAGTCTGCATTCCCACCAGCAGTATCCAAGGGTTTTCTTTTCTCCACAGCCTCGCCATCAGTTGTTTTTGTTGATTTGCTTATGATAGCCATTCTAACAGGTGTGAAATTTAATTTGCATCTTTCTCCCTTATGATTAGTGATGTTGAGCAACCTTTCATATGTTTATTGGCTATTGGTGTGTCCTCTGGAGAAGTGCCTATTTCAGTCCTATGCCCATTATTTAATTGTAGAACTATATATCTGATATTTGTATAATTTTATTATCCAATGTACCCCAATAATTTCAAAAAAAGATAAATATCACCATGATTTTGTCATAAAAACAGATACACAGATTAATGAAACAGAATTAAGAGCTCCGAAATAAACACACATGTATATCGGCAAATAATTTTCAACAAAAACTTCCAATGAAAATAAATCCTCTTCAATAAGTGTCCCTGAGAAAATTGGAAACCCTCATGCAAAAGGATAAAACTAGGCTACTGTTTGTCTCATGTATAAAAGTTAACTCAAGATAAATGAAATACAAATTATTTTTACATCACATTGAAGCTTTATATTTTCCTTTCTGTATTTTTTCAGTCATATTTCTGCTCACTCTCTCCCTAAATATTCAATTCAATGACTTCCTTAAGTTATTTTATGTCATTTATTTTTAGTTTATCTTATCAGAAGAGATTCAATAGCTATGGGGTAGAAAACAGATTTTAGAGATTGAACATTAGTCTTGAAAGGGAATTTGGAAAGGAAGTGAAAAAATTAAGAATTTTTATTTTTGTTTGTTTAGCTGAAAGTCTGTAATTCCATGAAGGAATAAAAATAAAGCTAATATGTGGCAGAATTTTCTAATTGGATGAAATGTTCATCTAAATATGGTAATTATTGTTGTATAATGCACTCATTGGCATTGAATGATTTTCAGAGGACTGGATCAAAAGTGCAGATGGAATTGTTATGAAATTAAGAATTTGACAGGTAGAAGAACTTCAGTTCATACCAACCACTGTGAAGAGTATTACAGGTTAGCAACATGCTTGCTTGTATGAAGAGCAGCAGGGGAGGGTGTGTAGTTTGATCTGGGTTGATGCTGCACATGCAGTTTTCATGTCATTGCTGGGAAATTCCACACTTCATAAACTCTGGTCTTTTAAAAGAAGCTAACAGATATTTTCTGCCACAGAAAGACATACTATATTTACCTTTATGACTATTTGTTATGTAAACATTCTCGAAGATCATCCACAACAAAAGGCTATTAGTAAGAAGATGCTAAATATTCTATCATTTCACTTATAGAAAATGTCAAGAATATGCAAATCTATTATACAGAAAATATATTAGTGATTTCCAAGGGCTGGGAAAGGGGGAAAATGGGGTTGATTGCTAATGGGTATCAAGTTTCTTTTCTAAGGTGATGAAATGCTCTATGTTTGGATACTGGTCTGTTTGCACAACTCTGTAATTATCCTGAAAATTAATTAATGTGCACTTTGAAAGGGTAAGTTTTATGGTATGTGAATTATATATCAATAAGGAAACAACAAAATTTTGGTTGGAGTTTGAGAGGTATGGATATAAGAGAATGTGTTTGCACGTTGCACTCACTAAAGTAGCAGGGATTTGAACAACTGAAAAAGAATATGGGCTAAAATCAAAGTTGCCATTAATAATGAAGGTATGTTTTTCAGGTTAAGTAGGAAAAATTGGGGTGATGATATCATAGGAAAATTTATCATTTATAACAAATGCATATAAATGTGCTCCCAAATATTACAAAATCTATAACATAATACAAATAGAGAATATGGACAAAATGTATTTTCTTCTGCTTCAAGGTCCTCAGCTTAATTTTAGGACAGAATATTAAGATATGAAATAAGTGAATTTATGCCTAGTATGCTTTTTAGAATAAACTTAAAGCTCAGAGTAGGTTTTATAAATTTGAGAGTGTTTGCTTGTAGGAAGATAGCTTGAGAGAACCGATGTTCTCAAAAAAGGTCAATTTACATTCATTTTTATTTTCTCTTAATTCATTGAGCACATAATTACTGAGACATTGCAGGGTATCAGATATAGATTTCTGGAAATTCTGAGAACAAAACAGACATAAATCCATGTACTTACAGAGCTTGCATTCTAGGTTTCATGGAGAATATTGCCAATTGTTAGTGAAAGTTTTAATATTAAAAAATAATGATCATCATTTGGAGTACATCTAGGTGCTTAGTGTAAGCTTAGATATATTAGAGCAAACACACTTTCAGAATAAAAGAACCTTGTGACTAATTGAAGCCTTCTCTGATTTTTAAGTTTTTCTAAAATAACAATTTGTTTATAACAAGTTTTCTTAAAGAATAGGTCAAATTAGATATTGTATTTCAATATTCTCTAAACCAGATGTAGTATTATGTCATAACTGGTGTTCTATATTTAGCTGCCTATATTTACATTTTCAATGATTATTAAATTGTTTACTGCTATTTGGATTGAATATTAACCTTTACTATATGTATTTAAGAAGGAGAAACTGGATTGCTAGTACCTCAAGAATGGAGACAGTGTTTGAAGAGCCTGATGAAGAGAGCAGACCTAAAGTTACATCTCTGAGAGAAAGAATGGCCCTTGATCAGGGAGCCCAAGTAAACTTTCCATTTAGTATTCTCTTCTCAACTATTCTATACTGTGGTGAGGCTGCCTCTGCCTTGTATATGTTTGAAATTTATCGAAATAATAATGATATATTCTGGATGTCATTTACCATTGGCTTTATTGTTGTGGGAGTAGTTTTGGATCAAGTTACACTTATGTTTTTCTACAAAGACTCAACTAGAAATAAGGCTGTATTGCTTTTTGCACACATTTTGCTTTTAGGACCTATAGTGAGGTAAGTGAGATTGAATACCTTTTATTTATTTACTCTTTCTAAAAGCTACCAAGTAAACTATAGACAAATAAGTTAAAGATGTTATAATTATTATTTCTTTAACAATTTTTTTCTCTTTAGTTTAGTTTAGTTTTAATAAGTTGAAACTATTGGTATAAGGTTGTCATCAATTTTAAGATGATTTTGAATAATGCAAATAGAAATGCAAATTGTTCTTTTTATGAGTGTACACATTCTGGTTTATTTTTTCTCTCTTTAAGCCAATTAGAAATGTAATTATAAGTAATTATGACAAATAGATAAAATATGTTATGGGGTGAAAAATGAAATGACACAGATAAAGTACAGAGGTACACCTTAAGAAACAATCTCAGAGCTGGGGAGATGGCAGCACTGTGACAAGAAGGAGAGCACACTTGGACTTAATTTACTGCTAAAATGCTGTTTAACCAGTGTGGGGAAACCACAGAAATATACCTGAGTGAACATATTTCATGTAGGGAGCACTGAAGAAACCTCATAAAGTCTGGTAAAAGAAATGGGGGCATAGAAAGGGGCAGTCCCCATGAAGCCTGTGCTGGGCTCTGAATACCAATGGTTAAAGGCTGCAAAGCTCCCTCCCCTTGGGAATGTGGACTAGCATCCAAAGGCTGGGATCTCAAACCCAAAGCAGATGATAAGGGAAGTAGAAGCCCACATGGAGGGCAGAGGGACCCAGGGGAACAGTGTGCCTGTAAGGAGGAGACTGGGCCTCCCTATGGCAGCATAGGGCTTAGGTCTCCTTCACTCCAGTTGCTGGCAATGGGAAAGAGTACTGAATAAAAAGGGATCAGAGGACTGCACTGAGGAGCAGCCACATACAAGGACCCTCTGCCTTCTTGTAAGGCATTGTGTATAACCCAAAAAAGCATTTGTTCTGCGTGGTGCAGGGAAGGGAATGAGAGCACTCCTACCACCAAAGAGGGTCCAGAGCCATCAGAAGGGTGGATTGGAACTCCATCTGCCAGAGATGCCTGTTTTTTTTTGACCCAATCTGTGGGGAGCTGGGATAGAGCCCAAGGGACTGCCCCAGTTTTATTGAGATCAGTGGTGCAGGAGACCTGCATGGGGCTGACTTTGTTACCCCTCCTGATTGGGACCAAGGCATGGGGGCCAAAAGAACTTGTAGGGCAGGTTCTCTGCTTCTGTATTGATTTGTAGGCTTTTGAGTTTTTGAATGGTGAACAGGCATCTACCTTCCTGGCTTGCACTGGGGAGACATACTAGTAAAAGCTGGGATTTGTGTCTGCATAGCAGAGATTTTGAAATAAGCACTGTGTATGACCAACCAACTGGATCTGGGAAAAGAAGGGTGGGGCGGGGAAAAAAAAAAAAGAAAAAGAAAAGAAGGGTGGAGCATGCCTACCTCTCCTGCAGGCTAGGACCACCACCCCAACAGTAAAGGGGCCAATTCAGTTCACTGAAGCCCCAGATATCCCCAGCAGAACTCAGTCCTAAGGCGGAATGTGGAATAGCTCACAGGATGAAAATACAATAAATCTCTCAGGAATTATTCTTTGGGACCTGGAGGAAAACCTTAAAATGACTTCTAGGGGCTCGGCAAGCAAAGTGCTCACCAGAATTTTTTAAAAAAATTGAACCCACTGAGCCCAGGCTGCTGAAACTGCCCATACAGAAAAGGCAACAGACTGAAGTTAGTCTGATACTGCAGCAGGCCATTGTATGAAGAAATAGAATTGGGGAATAGAGACTGAGGGCTTGGCTTTGAAGCAGGTACTAATTTCCCCACAGAAAGAACCTGACAGAGAATCTTCTAATTAAAGGGAGATATATGCTGCTACACTAGCTGGCCTACACACTAAAGACTCTTCAGAATACACTGGTGCAAGACCAGGAGACCACAAGAGGAAGGCAAAATAGCTGTCATTTGGAGGTTGTCCACAGAGAGCCTCAGATCACCCAACTGCCTAAGGACACTTGAGCCAAACTTAGAGAGCTCATGACATTGGCTGATACAGAAGTACCCAATAAGAGAACCAAAATCAGCATACAAATAGTGAGCCTCAGGTAACATAGGCTGCCCAAATGAAACTCAACTGATTGACTTTTTTTTTTTTTAAGAAAAAAAAATTTTTGCCTTTATATTTTTAAATATTTTTAATTTTAAAACAAAGTTTTAAAAAATATTAGGAATGTCCCTTTTTCTCCCCATTGACTTATTCATCTCAACCACAACCCACCCTTCCCTTACCACACCATTGTCTGTGTCCTTGGGTTATAAATATATGTGTATAAATTCTTTGGTTAATCTCTCCCCCTCCACCCACCCACCCCAATTCTCTCTTCTAAGATTTGTCAGTCTTATCAATGCTTCCATGTCATTGAATCTATTCTATCAGTTTATTAAGTTCTTTAGATTCCACGTATAAATGAGATCATGTGATGTTTGTCTTTCTCTGTTTGGCTTATCTCACTTAGCATAATATTCTTCAGGTCCATCCATACTCTTCCAAAGGGTACGAGATTTTTCTCCTTTACAGCTGCATAGTATTCCATGGTGCAAATGTCCCACAGCTTTTTTATCCACTCATCTACTGATGGGCACGTGGGCTGTTTCCAGATCTCAGGTTTTGTAAATTGCTCTGCTATGAATATAGGGGTGCATATATTTTTTCTGAGTAGTGTTTCAGGATTCTTAGAATATATTTTTAAAAGTGCAATCACTGGGTCAAAAGGCAGCTCTATTTTCAATTTTTTGAGGGATCTTCATATTGTTTTCCATAGTGGCGGCACCAGTCTGTATTCCAACCCATAGTTCCAGGGTTCCCCTATCTCTGCATCCTTGCCAGCATGTGTCATTTGTTGATTTGTTGATGGCAGCCATTCTTACAGGTGTGGAATGATATCTCATTGTGGTTTTAATCTGCATCTCTCTGATGATTAGTGACATTGAGTGTCTATTCATGTTTCTTGGCCATCTGTATGTCCTCTTTGGAGAAGTGTTTATTCAGATCCTTTGCCCGTTTTTTAATTGGGTTGTTTGTCTTCCTCTTGCTGAGTTGTATGAGTTCTTTATAAACTTTGGAAATTAGCTCCTTATCAGATACATCCTTGGAAAACATGTTCTCCCAAACCATGGGATTCCTTTAATTTTGAGACCGATTTCTTTGTCTGTGCAGTAGCTTTTTACTTTGATGTAGTAAAAGTACTACATATGTTTGTTTTCTTTGTTTCTCTTGTGCTAGGAGATGTATCAGTGAAAACTTCCTGGCCTGAGACATTTGTGACTTTACTGCCTATGTTTTCTTCCAAGATTTTAATGGTTTCACAACTTACATTTTAGTCTTATTCATTTTGAGTTTATTTTTGTATATGGTGTAAGTTGGTGGTATAGTATCATTTTTTTTTTTTTGCATATGGCTGTCCCATTTTCCCAGCACCATTTATTGAAGAGACTGTCTTTATTCCATTGTATACTCTTGCCTCCATTGTCAAACATTAACTGACCATAATGTCATGGGCCTATTTCTAGGGTCTCTGTTCTGTTTCATTATCTTCATATCTGTTGTTGTACCAATACCAGGCTATTTTTATTAAATGGCTTTGTAGTTTGATATCCAGAAAAGTGATCCCTCAAACTGTTTTTCTTTTCTTCATTGCTGCAGCTTTTTGCGGTCTTTTTGGTTACATATAAATTTTTGGAATACTGGTTCCAACTCTGTGAAATATAGTGTTGGTATTTTAATAGGAATTGTATTGAATCTATAAATTGCTTTGGGTAATATGGACATGTAAATGATATTAATTCTTATAATCCATGAGCATGGTATATTCATCTACTTGTTTATATCTTCCCCTCTCTTTTCAATACTCTGTAGTTTGCCAAGTACAGGTTTTTACCTCCTTGGTTAAGTTTATTTTCAGGTGTCTTATTTTTTAGTTGGAATTGTAAATGGTATTGCTTTTTTAGTTTTTCTTTCTGAGAGTTCATTGTTGGTGTTTAAAAATTCCATCAATTTTTAGATTAATTTTATATCCAGCTACCTTGCTGAATTCATTTATCAAATCTAGTAGTACTTTGGTGGACTCTTTAGGGTTTTCTATGTATAATACCATGCCATCTGCAAATAGCAACAGTTTTATTTCCTCCTTTTCAATTAGGATACATTTAATGTTTTCTTCCTGTCTGATGACTGTGGCAAAGGCTTCCAGTACTATGTTAAATAAGAGTGGTGAAAGTGGACATTCCTGGACTTTGTTTCTGTTTATAAGGGAAATGTTTTTAGTTTTTGATCACTGAGTATGATGTTGGCTGTAGGTTTATCATATATGGCCTTTATTATGTTGAGGTATGATCCCTCTATTCCCACTTTGCTGAGATATTTATCAGAAATGGGTGCTGGATTTTGTCAAATGCTTTTCTACATCTATTGATACGATCATGTGATTTTTGTCCTTCATTTTTTTATGTGCTGTATCACACTTAATGATTTGCAAATATTAGACCAGTCCTGCATCCCTGGAATAAATCCCACTTGCTAGTCCTGCATGATCTCTTTAATGTATTGTTGAACCTGGTTTGCTTCTATTTTGTTGAGGATTTTAGCATCTATGTTCATCAGGGATACTAGCCTGTGATTTTGTTTTTTAGTAGTGCCTTTATCTGGTTTGGGATTAGGATGATACTGTCCTCATAAAAAGAGTTTTCCCTTCTCTTCAATGTTCTGGAATAGTTTGACAAGAATAGGTGGTAATTCTTCTTTGAACATTAGGAAAAACTCGCTGTAAATCTATCTGGTCCAGGGCTTTTGTTTGCTGGTAATTTTTTGATTATGGCTTCAATTTCATTATTTTTTATTGGCCTATTCATATTCTTTGCCTCTTTCTGATTCAGCTTTGGAAGATTGTATGTTTATGGGAATTTGTTAATTTCACCCAAGTTGTTCAGTTTGTTGGCATATAATTTCTCAGAGTGTTTTCTTATGGTCCTTTGTATTTCTGTTGGGTCAGTTGTTATATCACCTCTTTCATTTCTGATTTTATTTATTGTGTCATCCCTGTTTCTTGGTGAGTCTGGCTAAAGGTGGATGAATCTTATTTATCTTTTCAGAGAACCAGCTATTTTTTTCTTTGATTTTTTTTAGTATTGATTTTTTAGTCTCTTTGTCATTAATTTCTGCTCTGATCTTTATTATTTCTTTTCTTCTACTTCCTCAGGGCTTTTCTTGCTGTTCTTCTTCTAGTTATTTTAGTTGTTGTATTAGATGGTTTAGTACAGCTTTTTTCTTGGATCTTGAGGTATGCCTGTACTGCTATGAACTTTCCTCTCAGAACTGCTTTCACTGTGTCTCATATGTTTTGGCTTGTTGTTCATTTTTTCTCCCCCAAGAAGTGTTTGATTTCTTCCTTAATCTCATTGATAACCCATTCCTTATTTAATAACATGCTATTTAACCTCCATGTGTTTGAATATTTTTGAGGTTTTTTTAGTGATTGATTTGTACTTTAATGGCATTGTGATCCAAGAATATGCTTGATATGATTTTAATCTTCTAGCATTTGTAGATACTTGCCTTGTGCTCTAACATGTGGTCAATTTTTGAAAATGTTCAATGTGCACTTGAGAAAAATGTGGATCCTGCTGCTTTGGGGTGAAATGTTCTGTAAATATCATTTAAATCCATTAGATCTAGTATGTCATTTAATATCTGTGTTTGTTGATTTTCCCCCCCCTGGGTTATCTGTCCAATCCTAATAGTTGGGTGTTAAAGTTCCCCATTATGATTGTATTGTTGTCAGTCTTTTCCTTAAAGTCCACCACAAACTTTAATACATTTAGGTGCATATATATTTTGTACATATAGGATACATATGCACCCTATATACATATATGCACCCTTTAACACATATAGGGTGAATATATATTTATAAGGATTCCTTTTTCCTGTTGTTTTGATCCCTTTAATATTATGTAGTGATCATCTTTGTCTCTTGTTATGGTCTTTATTTAGAAGTCTATTTTGTCAGAAATAACTATTGCTACTCCAGCTATTTTTTGTTTCCATTTGCATGGAATATTTTTTCTATCTCTTCATTTTATACTGTGTGAATATTTTGCTCTCAGGTGAGTCTCTTGTAGACAGCATATATTTGGGTCCTGTTTTCTTATCTATTCAGCAACTCTATGTCTTTTGATTGGATCATTTATTCCAGTTATATTTAAGGTTACTATTGATACATACTTATTTAATGCCATTTTCCCCCTTTATACTGACTACTTTTCTCTCACTTTTTCTTTTTTTCTTAGAGCAGTCCTTTTAGTGTTTCTTGCAATGTTGGTTTGGTGATTCTGTTAGCCTTCTTTTACCTGGGAAGCTCTTTATTTCACCTTCAATTTTAAATGTTAGCCTTTCTGGTTAAGACAATCTTGTTTGCATGTTCTTGCTTTTCATTACTTTGAAAATGTCATGCCACTCATTTCTGGCCTGAAGAGTTTCTGTTGAGAAATCTGATGTCAGTTCTACGGTTTTTTGTTTTTTGTTTTTTTTTGTAGGGCACTGCTTGTCTCTCTCTTGCAAACCTTATATTCTCTCTTTGTCCTTAACATTTGTAATTTTAATTATGATGTGTCTTGGAGTGGGTCTCTTTGGGTCTCTCTTGTTTGGAACCCTCTGTTCTTCCTGAACTTGTGTGATTTTCTGCATCACCAGTGAAGGACACTTTTCTGTCATTATTTCCTCCACCAAGTTCTCTATCCTTTGCTCCTTTTCTTCCCCCTCTATTACTCATATGATGTGACCATTTTTCCATTGTGCCCCAACCTTCCTTAGACTGTCCTTATGCTTTTTAAGTGTGTTTTTTCTGTTGCTCTGATTGAGTTCTTTTTTCTGTCTTATCTTTTAACTCACTTATTCTATCTCCTGCTTCATTTAGCCTGATTTTAATTCCTTCTAGTGCATTCTTGTATCAGATTTAGTAGTCTTCAATTCTTCCTGGTTCTTATTTATCATATCTAGCACTTTTTTTCACCTTTTCACCAAGTTACTGAACCTTTCCATTAAATGTCTTGTTGCTTTCATTAATTTTCTTGAGCATTTTTATAACCATTACTCTGAACTCTATTTCTGATAACTTATTTAATTCCATCTCATCAAAGTATTTTTCTGGCAATTTTTCCTTTTCTTTAGTTTGGGGATTGTTTCTTTGTCTCCCCATTTTGTTGGCTCTTAGTGTTTGTATCTGTATATTAGATATGTTTGTTGACTCCCAGTCTTGTGGGGTAGAATTTTGTAATGTGCGTTCAGTGGAGCATAGAGATTTGTTTCCCTTATACTCTGAGCTATTTTCTCTAGGTGTGTAACTTTTGTGGGTGTTCCTTTTGTGGGTTCTTTTGTTCTATATTTGTGATTGGGTTTCAATTGTTGGCCCATTCTTGGGAGGACTCTCTTCTCAGGTTGACTAGCTCTGTGTCTCACCCCCAACCACATCATGTGAACAGTTTTATAGGTGCCATCAAGTCTAGACAATACACACCAAACTGCTAGGAAGTAAGCAGTATCTTACAGAATATCTTGACAATCACAATGAAAACTTCCCAAGTGAAAAGGGAATTGGGAGAGTGAAGGGAGAACACAAATGCTAAACCAAAAAAAGAGAAAAAAAGACAAAGAAAATAGAGTGTCAGAGAGAAAAGAATATTATTGCTAATAGTAACAAAAAATTTTTAAAAATAATATAAAAAGTAAAAGGTAAAGAAACTAATGGGAGATAAAGGTGGCAGAGGATGGATTCTGAATGAAGGATGAGCAAAACATTGGTGGTAGAGCATAGCAATTAGGAAATATTTGAAAATAAAAAATACAATAAATAGACAAATCAAGAATACAAACAGATCCAGCAATACATTAAAAAGATCATACACCATGACCAAGTGGGATTTATTCCAGGGATACAAGGCTGGTACAACATCCACAAATCAATAAATGTGCTACATCACTTAAACAAAATGAAGGACAAAAATCATATAATCACATCAATAGACGCAGAAAAAGCATTCGACAAAATCCAGCACCCATTTCTGATAAAAACTCTCAGTCAAGTGGGAATAGAGGGATCATACCTCAACATAATAAAGGCCATATATGATAGACCTACAGCCAACATCATACTCAATGGGGAAAAACTAACACCATTTCTATTAAAAACCAGAACAAGACAGGGATGTCCACTTTCACCACTCTTATTCAGCATAGTACTGGAAGTCCTCCCCCTAGCCATCAGACAGGAGGAAAACATAAAAGGTATCCAAATTGGAAAGGAGGAAGTAAAACTGTCATTATTTGCAGATGACATGATACTGTACATAGAAAACCCTAGGGACTCCATCAAAGTACTACTAGATTTGATAAACAAATTTGGCAAGGTAGCTGGATACAAAATCAACATTCGGAAATCAGTGGATTTCTTATACACCAACAATGAACTTTCAGAGAGAGAAACTAAAAAAGCAATACCACTTACCACTGCAACTAAAAAAATAAGATACCTAGGAATAAACTTAACCAAGGATGTAAAAGACCTGTACTCAGAAAACTATGTGACACTGAAAAAAGAAATAGAGGAAGATTTAAACAAGTGGAAGAAGATACCATGCTCATGGATTGGAAGAATTAATATCATTAAAATGTCTATATTACACAAAGCAATTTATAAATTTAATACAATTCCTATGAGAATACCAATAGCATATTTCACAGACCTAGAACAAGCATTTTGAAAACTTATATGGAACCAAAAAAGACCCCGAATAGCTGCAGCCATCTTGAGAAAAAAGAACAGAGTGGGAGGGATCACATTACCAGACTTCAAACTATATTACAAAGCCACTGTAATCAATACAGCCTGGTATTGGTACAACAACAGGCATATAGATAAATGGAACAGAACAGAGACCCCAGAAATAGACCCACACCACTATGGTCAGTTAATATTTGACAAAGGAGGCAAGAGTATCCCATGGAGTAAAGACAGTCTCTTCAATAAGTGGTGCTGGGAAAATTGGACAGATACATGCAAAAGAATGAAACTAGACAACCAACTTTCTCCATACACAAAAATAAACTCAAAATGGATAAAAGACTTAAATGTAAGTCACAAAACCATAAAAATCCTGGAAGAAAACATAGGCAGCAAAGTCACAGACATCCCACACAGCAGACTTTTCACTGATACAACTCCTAGGGCAAGAGAAACAAAGGAAAAAATAAACATATGGGACTACATCAAACTAAAAAGCTTCTGGACAGCAAAAGAAAACAGCCTCAAAATACAAAGGAACCCCACTGTCTGGGAAAACATATTTGCCAAAAATGAATCTGATAAAGGGTTAATTTCCGAAGTGTACAAAGAACTCATAGTACTCAGCAAGAGAAAGACAAACAACCCAATTAAGAAATGGTCAAAGGACTTAGACACTTCTCCAAGGAGGACATACGGATGGCCAAGAGACACATGAGAAAATGCTCAACATTGCTAATTATCAGGGAGATGCAAATTAAAACCACAATGAGGTATCACTTCACATCTGTCAGAATGGCTGCCATCAACCAATCAACAAACAACATGTGCTGACGAGGGTGTGGAGAAAGGGGAACCCTAGTACACTGCTGGTGGGAATGCAGACTGGTGCAGCCACTATGGAAAACAGTATGGACGTTCCTCAAAAAATTAAAAATGGAGCTGCCGTTTGACCCAGTGATTCCACTCCTAGGAATGTATCCTAAGAATCCTGAAACATTCATCAGAAAGTATTTATGCACCCCTATGTTCATAGCAGCACAGTTTACAATAGCTAAGATCTGGAAACAGCTCAAGTTCCCATCAGTAGATGAGTGGATTAAAAAGCTGTGGGACATTTACACCATGGAATACTACGCAGCTGTAAAGAAGAAGAAGCTCGTATCCTTTGAGACAGTATGGATGGTCCTGGAGAATATTATGCTAAGTGAAATAAGCCAGGCAGCAAAAGAAAAATATCACATGATCTCGCTTATACATGGAATCTAAAGAACTTAATAAATTGATGAGCAGAATAGATTCAATGACATGGAAACATAGTTGAGACTGACCAAAGGTCAGAGGGATGGAGGGGGGCGGGGGGGTGAAGGGGGAGAGAGTAACCAAAGAATTTATGTGCATATATACACAACCCAAGGACACGGACAATGGTGGGGAGAGTGACTGGGGATGGGGAAGGAATGGGGGGGCTGGGTCATTTGGGAGAAAAAGGGACATTTGTAATACTTTAAACAAAAATAAAAATCATAAAAAGTTAAAAAAAAAAGAAATAAAATGTAAGATAGAATATAATTTTATCCATAGAATGAACATTTAAATATAATGTCAAATCTAAAAAACTTTCAAATGATATAAATGAGAATATAATTTTTTCCATTGCATTTAATAATTACATGATGTTTAAAGTAGAATTAAAGTTTTGATCAGTAGTCAGATGTCAAAAAAAAAAAAAAAAAGAATACAAACAGAAATACAGGACAGCAGAAGGGGAAAAAAGAAAAGAAAGAAAGGAGAAAAAAATAAATTTATGTCAGTGGAACAAGAAGAGAGAGATAGATAAAGCAAGGACAAGAAGAGACTCCAATAAGAGTTATGGGTGAAATATTAGAGAAAAGCAGTGAACTTATTGGTTACAATGGTAATGTCCCAGCTATCAAGGAGGGAGTATTCATAAATTCTTGATAATAGAACAAAAGACAAAACAAAACAAAGCAAAAAAAAGTAAATCTAAACATTTTTGAAAAAATTAATGTATTAAAAAAATTTTTAATAAAAAAATTTAAAATGAATTTTTTTTTCTCTTTTTTCAAAAAAAAAGTTAATCAGGTGAGCTTCATTTTAGCATCTTATATTGTGTAAGACTCTATTTTCTATGCTGATTTCAGTTCTAGGAGGTACTTGAGTACCATATAATGTCAGAAACTGTCTAGGTTTGGCTCTGGTGTACTTAAGTGGTTGGATGGTCTGAGGCTCTCTGTAGGCCACTCTAATTGTCAGCTATTTTGCCTCCCCCTTGTGGTTGCCTGGTGTTATTCCAAGTCCTTCTGAGGAGTCCTTAGGGTTCAAGCCAGCTAGTGTAGTTCAGGATATTGCTCCCTTTAATTAGAGGTTTTTCTGTCAGGCACTCACTGTGGGAAAGTTAGTCTCCGCTTCCAAGCCAGCTCCTCATTCTCTGCCCTATCTTCTAATTCTAGTTCCCCATAAAATAGTTTTAGATTAAATTCAGTCTGTTGTCTTTTATGTATGGGCAGTTTCAGTGTCCTGAGCTTGGTGGGTTTGATTAAATAAAGATTCTGGTGAGCACCTTGCCTGTCCAACATCCAGTGGAGTTTTAAGCTTTTCTTTCAGTTCCTAAACAATAGTCCTTGAAAGTCTTATTCTTGTATTTTTGCCCTGTGAGCTGTTCTCCCTTCCACCTCAGATATTCCTGAGGAGGATATCTGGGGCTTCCATGAGTTGAACCAGCCACTTACATGTTGGGGGTGGTGCTCCTTTCCTGCAGGAGAGTTAGGAATGCTTTGCACCTCCTTTCCCAGATCTGGGTGACTGATCTCACAGGATGTTCAGTTCAAACCCTCCACAATGCAGACAGAAATTCCAGCCTTCACTTGTCTGTCTTTCTAATTCAAGCCAGGAAGGTGGATACCCACTTAGCAATCAAAAACTCATAATCAAGCAAAACACATATAGGCAGAGAACTCACTATGCTAACTCCCAGCACTCCTGCTCCTTAGAACAAAGTGGGACAGTCATAAAGTCAGCCCCATGAAGGTCTTCTGCACAGTTGATCTCATTAAAGTCGGGGCAACTCCTTGCACAATATCCCAACTCTCCTTAAAGAAAGTAAAAAATCTCTGATTCACCTCAATAGCAGCTCTGGCAGCTGGAGACCCAATCTGCTGCACTGGTGGCTCTGGGTCTCTCTCTGGCTGTAGAAGGGCTCTCTTCCCCTCCCTCATACCACACAGTTCAAATGCTTTCTGAATTTCTACACAATACCTTAGGTGGCTGCTGAGTGGAGCCCTGTAGGTGACTGCTGAGTTCAGCCCTCTGGCCCCTTTCAATTTGGAAGCCACACACTCTGGGACAGCCTTTCCTGTGGTCAGTACCTGGAGTGAAAGTATCCTGTCTCAGCTACCACCATTAGATGCTCTCTTTCACAGGGAGGACATGGTCCCCTCCTTGCAGGCACTGTTCCCATCTCCCTCTGCCAGTCCTGCACTGGCTCCCCTTCCCTTCTCTGGGTTTGATATCCCTGCTTTTGGATGCAAGTCCACATTCCCAAGGGGAGGGGGCTTTGTAGCCACTAACCCTCAGGACACTCAGCCCAGAACTGGCTTCACAAAGGACACCTCTTTCAACAGCCACCTCTCTTACCAGACTCTATGATGTTTCTTCAGTGCTCCTTACTCAAAATATGTTCATTCAGGTATATTTTTCTTGTTTTTCCAAGCTGGTTACACAGTATTTTGTGGTAAATCTAGTCCATGGCTGGGAGCAAGGGTGTTCTGCCTCTTGTCAGAATGCCATCATTTCCCTTCTCTGTTTTTTGGTTTTATGTAATTTTTTGAAGTATTTGTTCTAGATCTTTGAAATATGCTAAGGTATTTTAATAAGGGTTGCATTGAATTATACTTTGCTTTGTGTAGTATGGACATTTTAATGATGTAAATCCTGCCTATCCATGAGCATGGTATATTATTCCAATATTTTACATATTTCTCTCTGTTTTTAAATTTCTGTTTCACAATTACAGGTCTTTACTTTTTTGCCTATGTTTATTCCAGTGTCTTTTTTTTTTTTTTTTTTCAATGGTAAATGGTGTTTTTTTTTTTTAGTTTGGCTTTCTGAAAGTCCATTTGGTGTATAAAAATACCATCAAATTCTGAATGTTAATATTGTATCCTGCTCTATTGCTAAAATCATGAATTAAATCTAGTGCTTTTTAAGTGGAGTCACTAGAGTTTTCTAGGTACAATATCATGTTATCTGCAAATAATGACAATTTACTTCCTTATTTCCAATTTGGATGCCTTTAATTTTTTGTTGTTTTATCTCTTTGTCTAGGATTCCCAATAGTATGTTGAATAAGAGTGGAAAGGTGAACATTCCTGTGTTATTTTTGTTCTTAAGGGAAATGTTTTTAGTTTTTGCTCACTGAGAATGATGTTGTCTGTAGGTTTGTTATATATAGCCTATATTATATTGAGGTATTATATAGCCTATATTATATTTATTCCCACTTTGCTTAGAGTTTTTGTCAAAATATGGTGTTGGATTTTGTTGAATTATTTCTCTAAATCTATTGATATGATTATGTTATTTTTGTCTCTCAATTTTTTATGTGATACATATCATTTCTTTATTTGTGAATTTTGTACCAGCCTCGCATCCCTGGAATAAATCCCACTTGGTAGTGATGTGTGATCTTTTTAATATATTGTTGGACTCAATTTGCTAATATTTTTTTGAGTATTTTAACATGTATGTTCATTAAAGATACTGGTCTGTAATTTTCTTTCTTTGCAGAGTATTAATTTGATTTTGGAATTAGGATAATGTTAGCCTCATAAAAAGAGCTTGGGAATCTTTTTTCCTCCTTAACAGTTTGAGGAAGATAAGTGTTACTTTGAATATTTGCTAAAACTCTTCTCTGAACCTAGCCAGGCCAGAGCTTTTGTTTGCTGGAAGATTTTTGATTACTGCTTCAACTTCATCACTTGTTATCACCCTCTTTAGGTTTTCTGACTCTTCCTAAATATTATAATGTATTTTTTTAGGAATTTGTCCATTTTGTCCAAGTTGTCTGCTTGTTTGCATATAGTTTTTCATAGTATTTTCTTACAATCCTTTGTATTTCTGTGGTATCTGTTTTTACTTCACCTCTTTTGTTTCTGACTTAATTTGGGGGAAGGGTCCTTTTCTTTGTTTCTTGAGGAGTCTGGCTAACTGCTCATCAATTTTGCTTATCTTTTCAAAGAACCAGCTCTTAGTTCATTAATTTTTTGTATTGTTTTTAAGTCTCTATGTCATTTATTTCCACTTAGATCTTTATTATTACCTTCCTTATACTTACTCTAGGCTTTTCCTGTTTTTGTCTTTCTAATTCTTTAAGTTGTAAAGTTAGGTAATTTATTGGAAATTTCCTTGTTTCTTGAGGTATAACTGTAATGCTATGAAATTTCCTCTTGTGATGGCTTTCTTTGTGTACCATAGATTTAGGATTTGTGGGTTTTTTTCCAGGAAGTTTTTTATTTCTTTCTTGATCTCATTTGTAACCTATTCTTTATTTAATAATGTATTATTTGGCCTCGATGTTTTTTAATGTTGTTTTATTGTTGTTGATTTGTAGTTTTATGCTCTTGTGATCTGAGATGCTTGATATGATTTCAATCTTCTTGAACTTGAAGAGACTTTTATTGTTGAAAGTATTACAGATGTGTCTCATTTCCTTCCCTTACTCTCCTCCACCCATCTGCCATTCCTTCCCATGCCCCTGCCTATCTATTGTATGTGTTCAAGGGCTGTTCATGCATGCTTATAAGTTCTTTCATTAATGTATTCTTGCCCTCCTCCTTGCTTTCCCTCTGAGATCTGTCAGTCTGTCCCATGCTTTCATGTCTGTGGTCCTACCTTATTTGCTAATATATTCTGTTCCATAGATTCCACATATGAGTGAGATCATGTGGTACATGTCTTTCTCTGAGTGGCTTATTTCTCTTAGCATAATACTCTCTAGATCTATCCAAAGGGTAAGAAATTCTTCTTTTTTTATAGCTGCATAGTATTCCATGGCATAAATGACCCACAGCTATTTTTTTTATTGTAAAGTTTTATTACATTTATAATTGTTTTATTTTATCTTTATTGTTGAAAGTATTACAGATGTCCCCTTTTCTCCACCATTTGTCAATTCCACCTGGCATCCACTTTCAAAAATCCCCGAGGAATTGTCCGCATTATTATCAGTTACTATAGGTTATGTATATATGCATATATGTTCTTTGACTAATCTCTCCCTTCCCACTCCCCACCCCCAATTTTCCTCTCAAATGAGTTTGACTGGTCCATGGTTTTACATCTCTTTATCTATTTTGTTCATTAGATTCCACATATGAGTGAGACCATATGAAACATGTCTTTGTCTGACTGGCTTATTTTGCTTAGCATAATACTGTCCAGGTCCCTCTGTGCTGTCTCAAAGTGTACATTTAAATCCTTTATCTATTTTGAATTTATGCTTTTGTATGAAGTAAGGAGGTGGTCTAGTTTTATATTTTAGCATGTACCTGTTCAATTTTCCCAGTATCATATTTTGAAGAGACTGTCTTTACTCCATTGTATGCTCTTGCCTTCTTTGCCAAATGTTCAGTGAACATAATGGTATGGGTCTATTTCCGGGGTCTCTGTTCTGTTTCATTAATCTTTATGTTGTTGCATCAATAACTGGCTGTTTTAATTACAATGGTTTGTAGTATATGTTGAGATGTGGTAAAGTGATCCCTACAACTCTGTTTTTCTTTCTCAAGATTGCTTCAGCTATTCTGGGCCTTTTTGGTTCCATATAAATTTTTTGAATATTGGTACTAGCTCTGTGAAATATGCTGTTGGTATTTTAATAGGCACTGCATTGAATCTATAGGTTGTTTTTGGTTGTATGGACATTTTAATGATATTAATTCCTCCAATCCATTAACATGGTATAGTCTTCCATTTGTTTATGCCTTTCTATATATATTTTTTCCAGTGTCCTGAAGTTTTCTGAATACAGGTCTTTTACATCTTTGGTTACATTTATTCCTAGGTAACATTTTTTTAGTTTCAATGGAGAATAGCAATTTTTTTTTTTAGTGTCTCTTTCAGAGAGTACATTATAGGTGTACAAAAATGTCATAGATATTTAGGTGTTTACTTTGTGTCCTTTTACATTGCTGAATTCATTTATTAAATCTTTGTAGATTTATTAAATCTAGTAGACTTTGGTAGAGTCATTAGTATTTTCTATGTACAATATTATGTAATTTTTGATTAATGACAGTTCTAATTCTTTCTTTCTAATTTGAATGCCTTTTTTTTTTCACCATGTCTGATCACAGTGGCAAGGCCTTCCAGTACTGTTGAACAAGAGTGGTGAAAATGGACACCGCTGTCTTGTTTCTGTTTTTAGGGGAAATGTTATTAGTTTTTGTCCATTGCCTATGATGTTAGCTGTATGTTTGTCATATATTGCCTTTAATGTGTTGAGGTAGGATCTCTCTATTTCCACTTTGCTGAGAGTTTTTATCAAAAATGTGTGCTGGATTTTTCCAATGTTTGTTCTGCAACTATTGATATAATCATATGATTTTTGTTTTTCATTTTATGTGATGTATCACATTTGTTGATTTGTTAATGTTATACCTGCCTCGAATACCTGGAATAAATCCCACTTGATCATGGTATATGTTCTTTGTAATGCATTGCTGGATAGGATTTGTTAATATTTTGATGAAGGTTTTAGCATCAATTTTCATCAGGGATATTGCCCTGTAATTTTCTGTTTGTAGGCTTTATTTGATTTGGGATTAGGATGATGCTGGCCTCATAAAGAGCCTTTGGGAGTTTTTCCTCCTCTAGAATTTTCTGGAAAAATTTGAGGAGACTAAGTGTGAATTCTTCTTTGAATATTTGGTAAAACTTGCCTGTAAATCCATCTGGTCCATGACTCTTGTATCCTGGTAGGTTTTTTATTACTATTTCAATTTCATCAGTTGTTATTGGCCTATTCAGGTTTTCTGATTCTTCCTCATGCAGCTTTGGAAGATTGTATGTTTCTAGGAATTTCTTTCTCCCAGGTTGTCCAGTTTATTGGCATATAGTTTCTCATAATATTTTGTTGCAAATCTTTGTATTTCTGTGGTGTCAGTTGCAATATTGCCTTTTCCATTTCAGATTTTTTTATTTATTTGGGTCTTCTCTTTTTGTTTCTTCATGGGTCTGACTAAAGATTTATTAATCTTATCTTTTCAAAGAACCAGCTGTTGCTTTCATTAATCTTTTGTACTTTTTAGTCTCTATGCCATTTACTTCTGCTCTGATCTTTACTATTTCCTTCCTTCTACTTCCTCAGTTCTTTTCTTACTGTTCTATTTCTAATTCTTTTAATTGTATTGTTAAATAATTTTTAAAGACTTTTTCTTGTTTCTTGAGGTAGGACTCTAACTTTCCTCTCAGGACTGCTTTTGCTATGTCCCATAGATTTTGGGTTCTTTTTTATTCTCTTTTATTTGTTTCCAGGAAGTTTTTATTTCTTCCTTTTTCTCATTGGTTACCCATTCATTGTTTAATAGGATGCTATTTAGCTTCCATGTGTTTAAATACTTTTGAGTTTTTTTATAGTGATTAATTTCTAGTTTCATGCCATTGTGATCTGAGAAGGTGCTTGATATGATTTCAATCTTCTTGAGCTTCTTGAGACTTGTCTTGTTCCCTAAAATGTGGTCTATTTTTGAGATTGCTCCATGATCACTTGAGAGGAATGTATATTCTGCTGCTTTGGGATGAAGTGCTTTTAAATGTGACTTAAGTCCATTAGTTCCAGTTAGTCATGTAGGGTTTTGGTTTCCCTGTTGATTTTTTGTCTTAAGGCTATGAAAAATGTTGACAGTGAGTGTTAAAATGCCCTAATATGATTGTATTGGTGTTTATTTCCCCCTTAAACTCCAACAAGTATTTATTTATATATTTAGGTGCCCCTGTGTTGGGTGCATATGTGTTTATAAGGGGTATAAACAATCAACCCTCCTGTTGGATTGAATCATTTAGTATTATGTAGTGACCTTCTTTGTCTCTTATAATGGTTGTTATTTTGAAGTCTATTTTGTCAGAAATAAGTATTGCTACTCTAGCTTTTAATGTGTGTTTCCATTTGCATGAAATATTTTTTCCATCCTTTCACTTTCACCCTTTATGAATGTTTTGCTCTGAGATGGGTCTATTATAGACAGCATAGATATAGGCTATGTTTTTTTATCCATTCAGCTACTCTGTGTCTTTTGATGGGAAAATTTATTCTGTTTACTTTTAAGGTTATTATTGATATATACTTATTTAAAGCTATTTTTTGCCCTTTATAGTGATATACCCTTTTCTCATTATTTCTTCATCTTAAAGCAGTTTTTAAAAAATAGTTTTCTTTTTTCTTATTATTTTTGTTTTTTTATCTTTATTGTTGAGACCATTACAGGTGTCCCCTTTTTTTACCCCACTAATACCCTCCACCCAACATCCATCCAACCCCCAAGCCTTCCCCACATCAGTGTCCTTGTCCATGGGCCATGCCCATAAACATTTAAGTTCCCTAATTAATCTCTCCCCACCCACACATCCCTCCCTGCCTTCCCTCTAAGATCCCTTAGTTTGCTTCAAGCTTTTATGTCTCTGGATCCACTTTGTTCATCAGTTTATTTTATTCCACATATAAGTGAGATCATTTGGCACTTTTCTTTCTCTGACTGGCTTATTTTACTTAGCATAATACTTTCTAGTTCCCTCCATGCTGTGCCAAAGGCTAAAAGGTCCTTCCTCTTTCCAACTGCATAGTATTCCACAGTGTAAATGTGCCACAGATTTTGTATCCACTCATCTACTGATGGACACTTGGACTGTTTCCAAATCTTAGCTATTGTAAATTGCTCTGCTATGAACATAGGAGTGCATAAGTTCTTTGCAATTGGTGTTTGGGGTTCCTTAGGATATATTTCTGGGATCACTGGGTCAAATGTCCAGTCAATTTTTAACCTTTTGAGGAAACTCCATACTGCTTCCACAGTGGTGCACCAGTCTGCATTCCCACCAGCAGTGTACTAGGGTGCCCTTTTCTCCACACCCTCGCCAGCACTTGTCATTCATTGACTTGTTGATGGTAGCTGTTCTGACATGTGTGAAGTGATACTTCATTGTGGTTTTAATTTGCATCTCTCTGATGATTAGTGAAGTTGAGCATTTTTTCATGTCTCTTAGCCATTTGTACGTCCTCTTTGGGGAAGTGTCTATTTATGTCCTTTGCTCATTTTTTAATTGGTTTGTTTGTCTTCCTTTTGTTAAGTTGTATACGTTCCTTATATATTTTGCATATTAAACCTGTTTCAGATGTGTCATTGGCAAATATGTTCTTCCATACAGTGGTATACCTTTTCATTTTCTTGATGGTTTCTTCCGCTGTGCAGAAGCTTTTTATTTTGATGCAGTCCCATTTGTTTATTTTCTCCTTAGTTTCTCTTGCCCTAGGGGATGTATCAGCAAACATATTACTAGTCTGAGATTTTACTGCCTATGTTTTACACTAGCATTTTTATAATTTCATGCCTTACATTTAATTCTTTTATCCATTTTGAGTTTACTTTTGTGTATGGTTTAAGTTGGTAGTCTAGTTTTATTTATTTATTTTTTTGCATGTATCTGTTCAATTTTTCCAACACCATTTATTGAAAAGACTGTCTTTACTCCATTGTATGTTCTTGCCTCCTTTATCAAATATTAATTGACCATAATGAAATGGGTCAACTTCTGGGTTCTCTGTTTTGTTCCACTGATTGATATGTCTGTCGTGTGCCAATACAAGGTTGTTTTGATAACAGTGACTTTGTTGCATAACTTGATATCTGTTATTGGGATCCCTCCAACTTTGTTCTTCTTTCTCAGGATTGCTGTGGCTATTCAGGTGTTTTTTGTTTCCATATAAATTTTCAAAGTGTTTTTTCTAGATCTGTGAAATATGCTGTTGGTATTTTAATAGTAATTGCATTGAATTTATAAATTGCTTTGGGTAATATGGACCTTTTAATGATGTAAATTCTCCCAATCCATAAATGTGGTATATTTTTTCATTTGTTTATATCTTCTTCTATTTCTTTTTCAGTGTCCTGTAGTTTTATGAGTAAAGGTCTTTTACATCTTTGGTTAAGTTTATTCCAAGTTATCATTTTTTGAGTTGCAATGGTAAATGAGATTGTTTTTTGACTTTTTCTTTTTGAGAGTTCATATTAGTGTATAAAACTGCCATCAATTTCTGGGTGTTAATTTTGTATCCTGCTGCCTTGCTGAATTCATTTATTAAATTTAGTAGTTTTTGGTGGAGTCTTTAGGATTCTGTATGTACAATATCATGTCATCTGCAAATAATGACAGTTTTGTTTCTTCCTTTCCTATTTGGATGTCTTTTATGTTTTCTTTTTGTCTGATCACTGGGGCTAGGACTTCCAGGACTATGTTGAATAAGAGTGGTGGAAGTGGACACCCCTGTCTTATTCCTGTTCTTAGGGGAAATAGTTTTAGTTTTTGCCCATTGTGTATGATATTAGCTGTAGGTTTATCATATATGGCCTCTATTATGTTGAGGTATGACCTCTCAATTCCCACTTTCCTGAGAGTTTTTATCAAAAATGGGTGTTGGATTTTATCAAATGCTTTTTATTTATCTATTGATACATTCATGTGATTTTTATCTTTCAGTTTGTTTATATGATGTATCACATTTATTGATTTGTGCATGTTGTACCAGCCTTGCATACCTGGAATAAATTCTACTTGGTCATGGTGTATGATCTTCTTAATACATTGATCAATGCAATTTGCTAGTATTTTGTTGAGGATTTTAGCATCTGTGTTCATCAGGGATATTAGTATTTAATTCTCTTTCTTTGTAGTGTCTTTATCTGGTTTTGGAATTAGGCTAATGCTGGCCTGAAAAAAATGTTTGAAAGTGTTTTTTTCTCTTGGATTTTTAAAATAGTTTGAGGATGATAGGTGTTACTTCTTCTTTGAATGTTTGGTAAAACTCCCCTGTGAAGCCATCCAGTCCAGAGCTTTTGTGTGCTGTGAGTCCTTTGATTACTGCAATTATTGGCCTATTTAGACTTTCTGACTCTTCCTGACTGAGTTTTGAAAAGTTCTATTTTTCTAGGGATTTACCCATTTCATCCAGATTGTCCAGTTTGGTGTCATATTGTTGTTCATAGTATTTTCTTACAATCCTTTGTATTTCTGTTGGGTCAGTTGTTATTTAACCCCTTTTCTCTATGATTTTGTTTATTTGTGTTCTCTCTCTTTGTTTCTTGATGAGTCTGGCTAAAGGTTCATCAATCTTGTTTATTTTTTCAAAGAACCAGCTTTTGGTTTCATTGATCTTATGTATTGTTTTTTTAGTCTCTATGTCATTTATATCTGCTCTGATCTTTATTATTTCTTTACTTCTACTTACTTTTGGCATTTTTTGTTGTCTCCTTTCTAAGTTTTTAAGTTGTAGCGTTAAAGTGTATATTAGAAGTTTTTCTTGTTTGTTGTTTTTTTGTTGTTGTGTGTTTTTTGTTTTTTGAGGTAGACTTGTAGTGCTATGAACTTCCCTCTCAAAACTGCTTTCATTATGTCCCCTAGATTTGGAATTGTTGTGTGTTCATTTTTATTTGTTTTCAGGAAGTTTTTTTTTTCTTCCTTAATCTCTTTGCTAACCTATTCATTGTTTAAAAACATGTTTTTCAGTCTCCGTGTGTTTAAATGTCTTTTAGTGTTTTTATTATAGTTGATTTCTATTTTCATGCCCTTGTGATCTGAGAAGATGCATGATGTGATTTCAACCTTCTTGAACTTACAGAGACTTGTTTTGTGTTCTAATATGTGGTCTATCTTTGAGAATATCCTGTGTGCCCTTGAGAAGAATGTATATTGTGCAGCTTTGGGGTAGAATGTTCTGTAAATGTTGATTAAATCCATCTGATCTAGTGTGTTATTTAAGGTCACTGTTTCCTTGTTGATTTTTTGTCTGGAAGACCTTTCCAGTGGAGTCTGTGAGGTGTTAAAGTCTATGTCTATGACTGTATTGCTGTAAATCTCTGCTTTAAAGTCCTCTATGCATTTTTTAAAATATAAATTTAGGTGCTCCTATATTGGGTGCATATATATTTATCAGGGTTATATCCTCTTGATATTAATGGATTGATTCCTTTAGTATTACGTAATGACCTCTCTTGTCTCTCATTATGGTCTTCATTTTGAAGTGTATTTTTTCTGAAATGAGTATTGCTACCCCAGCTTTTTTTCATTTCCATTTGCATGGAAAATTTCTTTCCATCCCTTCATTCTCATCCTGTATGAATCTTGTTCTGAGGTGGGTCTATTGTAGACAGCATACATTTGAGTCATGTTTTCTTATTCATTCAACCACTTATATTTTTTTTATTGGGGCATTTAATCAGTTTACATTTAAGGTTATTATTGAAAGATACTTATCCACTAACATTTTGTTTCTTTATAGTTTTTCTCATTCTCTTTATTTCTAGTTATAATTATAGCAGTCCCTTTAACATTTCCTGTAATATTGGTTTTGTAGTGATAGTCTTTTAAGCTTTTTTTTTTTTTGTCTTGGAAGCTCTTTATTTTGCCATCCAGGTTGATTGATAATCTTGCTGGACAGAGTAGTCTTGGTTTCAGATCCTTGTTTTACATTACCTTGAAAACTTCATGCTATTCCCTTCTGGCCTATAGAGTTTCTGATGAGAAGTCATAATACAGCCTTATGGGAGCTCCTTTGTAGGTTACATTGCTTTTCTCTAGCTTGCTTTAAGATTCTCTCTTTGTCTTGGATTTTTGGCATTTTAATTATGATGTGTCTGGGTGTGGGCCTCTTTGGATTCTTCTTGCTTGGGACTCTTTGTGGCCCCAGAAACTGTGTGCCATTTTTCTTCATCAGGTTAGAAAAGTTTTCTGCCATTATTTTACTAAACAGATTCTCTAACCCCTGCTTACTTTAAACCTCCTCTAGCACTTGTATAATATGAATATTGTTACTTTTTATGCTATCCCACAGCTCCCTTAGGCTGTCCTCTTTTTTTTGGGGGGGGTCTCTCATTGAGTGATTTTTTCTACCCTGTCTTCTAATTACCGATCTGATCCTCAGCTTCTTCTAATCTACTGTTTATTCCTTCTAATGTATTCTTTATTTCTGCTATGTCTTTCTTCATTTCTAACTGGTCATTTTTCATAGTTTCCTGCTGGAGCCCTCCAGCAGAGTTGAACGATCCTGAGGAAGGGGTGAGGATGGAGAAAAGGCAGACACAAAAAAGATGGGATCGGGAGGGCTGCAGCTCGTGACTGCTGTCAGCTGCCAGCCCTGAGTTTATTTTCCCAGCTCAATATATACAGGCACTGTTGATTTTGCTGAATAGCACCCCTCCCCACATTCCTACAAGGCCATTTGAATGCTCTTTCAGAGTAAACACTCTGCCACCTGCATGAGCTCAGACCTTGGTAACTATCTTTATCTTGGCTTCTAATGGGAACTTTTGGGGAGGATTGAGTCCTTGGCTCCAGAGCCTCAGGCTATGTGGACCATGTCCAGACATGTCACCGGCTCCCAACAGTTTCCAAATCTTTTTTCCTGCTGCTTGGCATCCTTACAATCAGTATTCTGAACTCTATATCTGAGAGATTGGTTATCTCTGTTTCATTTGGCTCTTTTTCTGGAAACTTCTCTTGTTCTTTTATTTGGTGCTTGTTTTTTGGTCTCCTCATTTTGGCTAAATGTTTGGTAGATCTTCTAGGATTCTCAGTCTTTTGGGAGAGTCTCTGGTACAGGCCACTGTCAGATGTAGTTTGTGACTGGCCCTGAGTACTCTCTGGGGCTATCAACAACCCCAGTCTTGAAGACTCCACTGCCTTGGCTGGATGCTGTAGAAGCCAGTCTTCTGAGGTTGGGTGAAGGACCACATGTTGCTCAGAGAATGCAGAGGGAAAATTGCAAGGAGTTAGGGGATGTCTATTTTTTGCTTTTGCCTACTCTGCATATATCTGCCTGAGGAACAGAAACTTAATCTTCTTTCCTAGGGTGTTTTTTTTTTCCCTTTTCTTTATTTTCTGAAGCTCCTGGTGGTTTTTAGTGGCTGTAGCTCTATGATTCCTAGAGGCTGAATGAAGAAGGAAGGCTTGGGAGGCCCAGGTGCCACCACCACCTAGAACATTTGGTACAGTAAACATAGAGCCAGCCCTTCTCTCCTGCTGAGTACTCAGAAGTCTGGGTGCAATTTTATTGGTGCCCTAATAGCTCTTTAATGATACATTTTTACATTCCTAAATCTTTTGCCATTTTCAGTTTAATTTTAGTTGAATTATTATGGGTTTTTAAGAGCCCTTTGTTCTCACTTTGGTTGAGATGTTTCTAAATTTATCTTAGGCATTCATAGATTGTATACACTTGTCCACTGATTGTCAGTGAGGAAGAGTTGCCCCTGAGAGAAAGGACACTGTAACTTTTAGATATGTCTGAGATGTTAACACAGATAGGCATAGCCAAGGAGAAGAGAGCTTGAGATATTTTTCTTCCCTATGTCTTTTTATTGGAACTTTTAAGCCACTGACATTTAAGGTTATTATTGATAGGTACTTTTTTGTTGCTATTTTTATTCTTTATGCCTGTGTTCCTCTCTTTGTTTATTTCTTCCTCTTCTTACACCATTCTCTTTAGCATTGCTTACAGTGCTAGTTTTGTGGTGATAAATTCCATCAGACTTTTTTTCTTCAAAAAGCTCTTTATTTCACCTTTAATTTTGAATGTTAGCCTTGCAGAATAGATTAGTCTTGGATTCAGTCATTTACTTTTTAATATTTTGTGTGCTTCATGGTACTCCTTTCTCACCTGAAGTGTTTCTTTTCAGTAATCAGGTGATAGTATAATAGAAATTCCATTCTAGGTAACTTTGTCTCTCTCTTGCTACCTTTAAGACTTTTTTCTTGCCTGGCTGGGCGTGGCTCAGCTGATTGAGTGTCGACCTGGGATCCAGGCGATCGGGGTTCCATTCCCGGTCAGGGCACATGCCCAGGTTGCAGGCTCTATCAATGACTCTCTCATCATTGATGCTTCTATCTCTCTCTCTCTCTCTCTCCCCCTCTCCTTTCCTTTCTCTGAAATCAATAAAGATATATTTAAAAAAAAAAAAGACTTTTTTCTTGTCTTTAATATTTGCCATTTTAATTGTGATGTGGCTAGATGTGGGGTTTGGAGGAGTTCATCTTGATTGTGATTTTTTGTGTTTCCTGAATTTGAGTGACTTTTTAAATTTACCATGTTGGGGAACTTTTCTGTCATTATTTCTTCAAACAGGTTCTCTATTCCTTGCTCACTTTCTTCTCCTCATGATACAACTGTAATGCAGATGTAGTTACATTGCATGTTGTCCCAAAGCTCCCTTAAATTCTCCTCCTTTTTAAAAATGTTTTTTTTTTTTTTCTAATTGCTGCTCTAATAGGGTGTTTTTTTCTACCTTGTCTTCTAATTCACTGTTTTGGTCTGCAGATTCTTCTAATCTTATGTTGATTCCTTTCAGGGTATTCTTCATTTCTGATTTGATTCTTATTCATGATTTCTATATCTATTTTCATGCTGATATAGTTTGCACTATGTTCCTTATAGTTCTCATTATATTTTTGAGCATCCTTATAACCATGGCTTTGAACTCTAAATATGACAAATTGCTTGCCTCCATTTCATTTAGCTCTTTTTCTATATATTCCTCTTGTTCTTTCATTTCAGCCCTGTTTCTTTGTTTTCCCACTTATTCTGATTCTTTGTGTTTGTTTCTGTGTGTTAGAGAAGCCCTGGTATGTCTCAGAGTTTGGGTGGGGTGGCATTCCTGTGGAACCCAGTGGTATAGTCTCCTTGATCTTCTGAGCTGGGTGCTCCAGGAATGACCCTTGTGTGGTTTATTTGGGATCTACTGTTAAATATGGGTTGATTGTTGTTGTTCCATTTGTAGATTAGGTCAGCCCACAAGCTAATTAGCTGTGAGTCTCAAGCCTGACCTTGTTTGGCCAACTATTATACAGGTTCTGACAGAACAAAACAAGACATAGCTGGAGCAACCACAAAAGAACATAAAGTAGAAAAAACAATGAAAAATACAAAAAAGCAAACAAAATAAAACACCAACAGCAATGGAAACAACAGTCTCAATAAAAATTTTTAAAACACACACACTAAAGAACAAATAAACAAAAAATCAGACACAAAAAATAGCAGTAGGAGACCAAGACCAGGAGAATTAGAAAAGGAAAAAAAAATCTACAGTAAGTAAATAAAAGTGAATATAAAAGAAAATAAGATACCAGAAATTACATAAGTATAAAAATAAAAGATAGAAAATAATGAATAATAATATTTTTAAGAATACTAAATAAAATAAAATATAGACTGGAAAAGAAAAATGGAAAAAGAAAAGGAAAAAAATGAATTAAAATAAAAATTAACAAAAAGTAAAGAGAATGAGAAAGAAAAAAATAAACTAAAATAAAAGGTAGCAATTAGAACATATAAAAAAGAAAGAAACAAAACTCAAACCAAATGAAATCAAAGCAACCAAGCAATAAAAATAAATATTTTAAACCTTTGGGAATCCTATTTTTGTGTCTTGCTGAATTTTGCTTCCATGCTGTTGGATCTGATTCCTTGGTATGTGGGTCCAGGTTCTCCTGGGCAGTTCTCTGGTTCAGGCTAATGTGAATTGCTGTCCCTGCCTGGCCCTGGGTATCCTGACTGAAGTCCTGTATATGGTTCCCTTGATGGGCAAGGTTACCCCAGCCCAGAGTGTGAGTCTATTCTGGGCTGACCCTTTATGTACTTACCCTGGAATGCTTTTCTTCCCCCATGAAACTGGGCTCTGAAGGAATATCTGGTCCTGATCAGGATGTTTTCTGCAGATTTCCATTGATGGTTGTGTCTCTAGCTTGTAGGAGGGGTGGACAAGTGCTTTCTCTCCTTCTAATGCCTCAGCTCTGCCTGAATCACTGGCATACCTTTGTTGCCACCTCTAGCAGACAGGGATTTAAACAAACAAAAAGAACAAACACAAACAAAACAACAACAAAACAAAACCGGATCCACTTGCTTCTCTAATTTTTCAACATGACCCACTTTCTGTGAGCAGAGATTCTGCTCAGGCTCCTTTCAGGACAGCTTTTAGTTTTATTGATCTTTTGTATTGTTGTCGGGGGGGGGGGGGAGGGTTCTATGCTATTTATTTCTGCTCTAATCTTTAATATTTCCTTTCCTCTATTTACTCTGGGCTTTTCCTGCTGTTCTTTTTCCAGTTCTTTTTGGTGTAGAATTAGTTTGTTTACTAGATGTTTTTCTTACTTCTTGAGGTAGGCTTATAGTGCTATGAACTTTCCTCTCTGAGCTTCCTTCACTGTGTACCATAGATTTTGAAAGGTTGTGTGTTAACTTTGGATTGTTTCCAGGTCATTTTTTAATTTTTTCCTAGATCTCATTGGTAATCCATTTGCTGTTTCATAGGATCTTACTTAGCCTCCATGTGTTTGAAAAATTTTGAGTTGTGATTGATATCTATTGGGGTCAGAGAAAATGCTTGATATAACTTTAATCTCTTAAATTTAGTGAAACTTCTTTTGTGAGCTAACATGTGGCCTTTCTTTGAGAATGTTCCATGTGTTGAGAAGAATATATATTCTGAAACTTTGGATGAAATGTTCTGTAGATATCAATTAAATCCATCTGATCTAGTTTTTTTTTTTTTATGGTCACTATTTCCTTGTTGATTTTTTTGTCTGGACCATCTATACATTGATGACAATAGGGAATTAGAGTCTCCTACTATGACTTTATTGCTGTCAATATCTCCCTTAAACTTCACCATTTTTTAAATATATTTAGATATGCCTATATTGGGAGCATAGATGTTTTTAAGGGTTACATATTCTTGTTTGAAAGATCACTTGATTAATATGTAGTGAACTTCTTTGTCTGTATTTATGTCCTTTGTTTTGAATTCCATGTTTTCAGATATAAGTAATGCTATCCTAGTCTTTTTTTTCTTTTCATTTGCATGGAATATTTTATTTTCAATCCCTTCGCTTTCAGCCTACATGTATATTTTGTTTTGAGCTGGGTCTCTTATATACAACATATATGTGTTCAAGTTTTCTTTGCCATTAGACTGCCCTGTCTTTTGATTGGAGTATGTAATTCATTTAAATTTAAGGTTATTATTGATAAGTACTTATTTATTGCCATTTTCTTAATACTATGTTCCTCTCTCTATTTCTTCTTCTTCTTAAAGCAGTCATTTTAGCATTTCGTGCAATGCTGCTTTGGTGGTACTGAACTACTTCAGTTTCATTTTGTCTTCTCTTTTAAATGATAGCACTGTTTGATGGAGCAGTCTCGGTTGCAGGTTTTTGCTTTTATGACTTTGAATACTCCTTATGGCCTGAAGTTTTTCTGTTGAGAGATCACCTGATAACCTCATGGGATCTTCCTTATAGGTAACTGACTCTCTCCCTTGCTACCTTTAAGATTTGTGGTTAATCTAGGCCACTTTAATTATGATGTGTGCTGATATGAGTCTCTTTGTGTTTATCTTGTTTGGGACTCTCTGTGCTTCCTGAACTTGTGTGACCTTTGTCTTCACCAGGCTAGGGAAATTTTCTGTCATATTTCTTCAAATAGATTCTCTATCCCTTGGTCGCTTTTTTCTCTTCTGGGACCTGCAGATGTTATGTTTCATGTTGTCCCAAATTTCCCTTAAACTATGCTCTTGCTTATAATTATTCTGTCTTTTAAAAGTTCTGATTGAAAGATTATTTTTGTATCTTGTCTTGTAATCACTTATTTAAGCCTTTGCCTCATCTAGTCATCAGGCAATTTCTTCCAGTGTGTTCTATATTTCAGGTAAGGTATTCTTTATTTCTGCCTTATTAATTTTTATGGTTTCTATATCCCTCTTCATGTTGTTTCACTAAGTTCCATGAGTATCCTTATAACAATTAATTTGAATTCTCTAATAAATTGCTTGCCTCTGTTTCATTTAGCTCATTTGCCTCCTGTTATTTCATTTGGGACCTATTTCTTTGTCTCCCCATTTTGCTGTGTCTTTGTGTGTAATTCTATGTTTTAGATAGCATTGCTATTACCCAATCTTTTGGGGGTGACCACCTGTAGCAGGTACCCTGTGGCTCCCAGTGGCGCAGTCTCCTTGATTCCCTGAGCTCAGTGCTCTAGGAATGTCTCTTGGGTTGGCTGTTTGAACCCTCCTGATATAATTTGGTCTTGATTGCTGATGTCCCTTTATGGTGAGATTGACCCTCAGGTTGGTTGGCTATGAGACTCAAACTTGACCACATTGTGTAAACAGCTATACTGGTACAATTTTGAGGTGTCTTGATGGGCTAAGTGGCATAATCATTACCCCTTTATGCTGGGTGTTTATTGAGGTAAATGTTCATCACCATGTATCAGATGGTATGCAGGGGCTCCAACCCCCAAGCGAGGGTTGTTTCCAGAAAGGTCTGGAGCCTACCAGGATCCACCTTTGTGTGTACCACTTGTTTTTGTAGATGAGTTGAGCTCTGGTGTGGTTTGAGGCTCCCCACTTTTTGTAATGGTTCTGGGTTCTTTGGGGTTATTTTGGGTGGATTTCAGATATAGATAGCTGCCAGACATTGTGTGTAACTAGTCTTGGATGGCTGTGTGTAATTACTACTCTGTTCACTGTTTTTGTCTGTATCTGCTAGACTTCTATGTTTACCTCTGTTAACAAAAGTTGGCTTCTTTTTTATTAGAGGTCAGGGAAGATCTGTGGTTGGTCCACCTCTAACTCCCCCATGAGGTTTCCTGGTTCACCCAGCTCCTTCTAAAGAGTATCTTTGGAAATTATTTAGTCAGAAACACAATGAGGGGAAATTAGTCTCTGCTTCAAATCCAAACCCTTTAGTCTCTATCAGATACTCCTACTCTAGTTCCCCATAATGTGCCCTAATGCAGATTCAGGTTAGGTACAGTCTGTAGTCTGCTCTGGAGGAGCAGACTGTAGTCAGCTGTCTGTGGTCAGTGGGATTGAACAAGAGTCTCTAGTTGAGAATGATTCCAACCTAGCCCATAGAAGGGGTCTAGCTCTTCCTCCTGGTAGCAGGCAGTAGCCTCTGCAGGTCTCACATTTGGAATATCCTGCTCTGAACCACTCTCCCATTCTCCAGAGAACTGCATCTAGCAAGAATATCCCAAACTTCATAGAGCTGAACCAAAAAGTCGCCTGTTGGGGATCGGTATTTCCTGCATACAGGAGGAGGCGGCAGGCTCTGCTTCTTTTTTCCAGGATGGGCTGGCCTGAACTCAAAGGGAGCTCAGTTGAGCCTCTCCACAATGCAGCCACAAAGTACAAACCTCACATATCTATCTCCCCAAAGGAAACCTTACTCAGGCATACAGTCCAAAAATCCCTACTCTGCTGGTGATCTTGAGCCACAAGTTCAAGCAGTAGGCATAACGTAATCAGCCCTGCTCAAGACTTAAATCTCTCCATGCTGCTGGTCTCAGCAAAGTGGCATCTAAGATTCTTATCTCTGCTCATGCTATCAACTCTCCCCAATGCAGGCCCAAACTCCCCTACCTGCCCTACTCATCCATACTGCTAATCCCACAGTACCAGCAGTCCAGGAGGCTCCACAAGGGGGAGAAGGGGTTCCAACCCTGCTCTTGATGTGTGACAGTCCTTTCACTTTTCTCATACCCAAACAGTTTAGTCACTGACTGTAGGTCTGCCCAATGCCTTTTAAGAAAGTAGACAGTCCCTCAAAGTCACTGTTGGGTGCAACCCACAAGACCCTCTGCTGTACCCAAACATTACAGTGCAATAGTCAGAGCCCAGAGCAAACTTCTTAGGCTGGAACTGCTAACAATGTGAGCACACCCTCACTGGAAAGGTGTGGTTCAAGTCTATAAGGCAGAGTCCCCCTGGTCCCCTTTGCCTGATGCTTCTCAGACTCTTCTTACTGTCTCTGCTGCTCTGGCTTTGGGATCCCTGTGTAATGTTGAGGTCCCATACTTCCAAGGGGAAGGATCTTTGCAGCTTATATCATTTGTCCTTTCATTCTAGCACCTGCTTCAGGGGTCTACCCCTTTCCATGATCCACCTTCTATTACCAGTCTCTACTTGGTTTCTTTGGAGCTCCTTAGATATAATATGTCCAGTCAGCTACTTTTTTTCTCAGTAGACTGCACAGCATTTTAGCTATAAATCCAGTCCCTGGCTGGGAGCAGCTGCAGGTAATCTCCTTTTACTCTGCAGTCATTTTACCATGAATTTCTTTGTATAATCTCTTTAATGTATTCCTGAACCCAGTTTGCTAATATTTTGTTAATATTAGCATATTCATGAGGAATATTGGATTCTAATTTTCTTTCTTTGTAGTATTTTTTCTGGCTTTAGAACTAGGACACTGCTGACCTACTACAATCAACTTACATATCTTCACTACTCAGAATTTTGGAATAGTTTGAGAAGGATAAGAGTTCTTTTCTGAATGGTTTGTAAAATTTTCCTGTGAAGCAATCTGTCCATTACCTTTGTTTTTTAAAATGATTTTTCTTATATTACTATATCAATTTCATTAGTTTTAATTTGTTTACTCAGATTTTCTTATTCTTTCTGATTCAGTTTTAAAGGATTATATGTTCCTAGAAATGTTTCCATTTCTTCCTGCTAGTACAGTTTCTGGCATATGCTTGTTCTGGTTTTGTTTGTTTGTTTGTTTTTTATAATTCTTTGTGTCTCTGTGGTATCACATGTTACTTCTCTAGTGTATTTGAATTTTTTTATTTGGATTTTCTGTTTTGTTGTTGCTTTTATATGTCTAGTAAAAAAAAATGTTAATCTTTGTTAACTATTTTAAAAAAAACAGCTATGGAATTTGTTGATTTTTTAAAGAAAATTTAAGATTCTATTTTGTTTATTTCCTCTCTGGTCTTTGTTATTTTCTTTCTTTTTCTCACTTTGTGCTTTGTTTGCTGCTATATTTCTAATTCCTTTAAATGTAAAATTAGATTATTTGAGATTTTTTTTTGTTTCTTGAGGTAGGCTTGTAATGCTATGAATTTTCCTCTTAGAACTACCTTTGCTACTTTTCTTAGATTTTGGTTTGTTGTGCTCTTATTTTCATTTTCTTGCTGACATATTTTTATTTCTTACTTGATCTGTTAACCTATTAATTGTTTAGTAATATGTTATTTGGCCATTGTTTGTGTGCTTTTAATTTTTGTGTGTGATTGATTTCAAGTTTCATAGCATTAAAGTCAGAGAAGATGCTTGATATAATTACAAACTTTTTAAAGTTTTTGAGACTTATTTTGACTTTCAGCATCTGGTCTATCCTAGAAAATATTCCATGTGCAATTGAAAAGATTGTATATTCTGCTACTATGAGGTGAAATGCTCTGAAGATATCAATTAAATTCATCTCATCTAGTGTGTCATTTAAGGTCACTGTTTTGTTTTGTTTTTTAATTTTAATTCCAGAGGAATTATCCATTGATGTTAACACGGTGTTACAGTTTCTTAGTATGTCTCTTACTGTTGATTTCACCCAGTATGGCCATCCAAATTTGTTTTATATATTTATGTGCTCTTATTTTAGGTGCATAAATATTTACAAGGGTTATATTCTCTTGTTGAATTGCTTCTTTATCATGTAGTGTCCTTCTTTGTCTCTTAATATAGTCTTTGTTTAAAAGTTTGTTTGCCTATCTTTTTTTAATCGACTTGTCTACTGATGGGCACTTGGGCTCTTTCCAGACCTTAACTATTGTAAATAGTGCTGCTATGAACAGAGAGGTGCATATGTTTTTTCTGGATTGATGTTTGGGGGTTCTTATGATATATGCCTACAAGTGGGATTACTGGGTCAAAAGGCAATATGAGGAAACTCCATATTATTTTCCAAAATGACTGTACCAGGCTGCATTCCCACCAGCAGTGTGCTAGGTTTCCCTTTTCTCCATGTCCTCAACATTTACACAATGGAATACTATGCAAGTGTAAAAAAGAAGGACCTGTTACCCTTTGAGATAGCATGGTTGGACCTGGAGAGTATTATGCTAAGCCAGTCAGAGAAAGACAAGTATCACATGATCTCACTCATATGTGGAAACTAATAAATAAAATAAACTGATAAAAAAATAGATCCAGAGACATGGAAGCATGCAACAGATTGATGAAAAATCTCAGAAGGGGAGAGGGATGGGTGATGGAAAGAGACTAGCCAAAGAACTTATATACATATATGCATAACCCATGGACACAGACAATAGAGCAGCAAAAGCCTGGGGGGTGGATGAGATGTGGAGAGGTAAATGGAGAAGAAAGGACATCTATAATATTTTCAACAATAAAGATAAATTTAAAAAATAAAATAAAACTATAAATGTATGACTAAGATAAATATTGTTACCTAAGTTTATTTTAATTTTCACTTCAATAAATTATATTTTTCCGAGTCTTTATTTTTATTCTGTGCTTATTTTTTATTATTAAGTGAGTCTCTTCTAGGGTTTCATTCTCTTATCCATTCAGCTACCTTATGTCTTCTGATTGAAGCATTTAGACCATTTACTTTCCGAGTGATTATTGAGAGGTACATATTTATTGTAACTTTTATATAAGTGATTGTATTTTATCATTTATAACTCTATTTCTCTTCTTGTTCTTGCCCTTCTTCTTCTCTTTTTTCCCCTCCTCCCCTTTTCTTTTCCTTCTTCTTCTACTCCTCCTTCTCCTCCATTTATATACTTTTTTTTCCTCTTGAAGGCCTCTTAGCATTTATTGTAATACTTGTTCAGTGGCAATAACTCTTTTAGCTTTTTTAGTTCTGGGATCTAGTGCCTGTCTCCTTGATCACCTGAACTAGGCACTTCAGACATATATTTGTATGAATTATGTAAGCCCTTTCTTTGTAATTGAGTCTTGGTTTTTATTACCAACTTGAGTGCAGGGTCAAACCACATGAGTGATAGCTGAGATCCTATAGGTATGTGTAGAAAATGTGGTATTAACCCATGCAGGGCTCCTCAGCAAAAAGCACCAGAGTCATTCCTGTAAATCTTTCATTATATACTTCTATTTAGAAAGTATTTACTTCATAATTTGGGTTGATAGTTTTATATTTTATATCTAATTAAGTTTGGTCCTGAGGAAAGGGGACTGTTACATCTACCTGCTTTGACACTATCTCAAACTTAAAGTAGTTGGAGAACTATAAGTTTTAATTGAGTTTTTAAAGTCCACATGCTAGCATGGATGATAAATGAGCTAACTACCATCAATAGAAAAATAATAAAAATAATGCACTCATTGTATTGAGTCCTTAGAAGGAATTAAAACTATGACAGATTCATTTTCTGGCATAAACATCTAAAAAATGTCAAAAAAATTTAACTTATTAAACACTATGTAAGCACTACTTTATTTTAGAAAAATAACTTAGGTATGTTTTAAGATAAGAATATAAATATATGGAAAAATATTGAAATATTTTATCCCAAGCTAAAAATATTAACTGATTTTGAAGAGGCAAATTGTATGTTAACAAAAAGATGTTAACGTATTGTTTGAATTTTTATAGGAATCTATTAATGTATATTTTTAGATTAAAATTAGAGAAATTGAATTAAAACAAATGATAAAATTGGAAACTATGTAATACATGATTAATTTAGTTTTTATATTTAATAATATAATTTTAGAAATTAGATATTCATCTAATAATGACATTTCAAATATTTTAACACATCTATCACCAACAAATATTAATCTTTAGTGTTACTTCATTCTAACAGGTGTCTGCAGACCATTATAAATTACCAAAAAGTGTTGAAAAAGCTTACTCAGGTGAAAAAAGGGTCTCAAGTTAGCATCAAAAGAAGAAAGATGATGATGGAAAGGGAGATTGTTCACTCAATTCATGGTGTTTTTGTGCAGTGCAAGGCTTTCAAGTATATGTCAATCATCCAGGCCTTTCTTGGTTCCATTCCACAATTAACATTTCAGCTGTATATCACTCTCACTATAAGAGAATGGCCTTTGGAAAGAGGTAAGTTTGGTTATTTTAAGCTAAAAGACCATCCTAAAAGATAGGGCATAGTAAAGTTTTAAAAGAAAATGAATTATTTATATCTAAATCATGATTTATTAAATTTTGTAAGGTTGATTTTCTGTGAATATTTTTTAAACAAAATTATAAATAGGTACTTCTAGAATCTAGAGAAAATTGATATGAACAAATGGACATCAATTTTTGTTAGATTCATATAATATGTAAGATTTAAAGTGGGAAAAGAATAACTTTTTATCTGAAACATCACAGTATGATTTTTATAAAAGAATAGCATGTCTTCGAACAAAAGTAAAAATTTGCAAAGTATTAAAAATTTGGAAAGGAAATACATTTATAAAATTTTCTAAGATTTTCCAAAAAAATGACTTTGTTTTGGTTATAGTAGCTCCTATATGAATCTGCATGCTGACGAAATGGAATACACCTATGCACACTGATTGACTTGTGTCAATTTCATATTTTATGTTACTAAAATTATGTAAGATTACATAAGATGCAACAACTGGAGTAACTGTGTAAAGAGAACAATTGTCCTGCCTGTACTATCATCATTAAAATATAGATTATTTTTTGGTCTTTTTAAATTAAATTTATTATGGTAACATTGGTTAATAAGTATATTTAGGTTACAAGTGAACATTCTTATGATATGTAATCTGTATAGTGCCTTGTGTGCAAACAATTCAAAGTAAAATCATCTTTAATCACCATATATTTGACCCCCCTTTACTTTTTACTACCCCTCCCACCTCTCTTCCCTGTGGTCACTGCCATACTGCAGTCTGTGTCTACCAGTTTTTGTTTGTTAGTTTTTTTGTTTGTTCATTTGTCACTTTGTTTTTATATTCTACATATAAATGAAATCATATAGTTATTTCCTTTTTTTTTTTTTTTTGGTCTACCTTATCTAGCTTCATATAATATTCTCAAGATCCATAAAAAAAAACAAAAAAACATAGACACTAAACTTATGAACCTTAATCTTAGTGAAGATTATATGAATTTGCCCCCAAAGGCAAGGGAAGTAAAGGCAAAAATAAATGAATGAGACTCTATAAAATTTAACTATTACATAAGAAAGGAAACTTCCAACAAAACAAGAACACAATACACCAAATGAAAGAAGATATTTGCAAACAATAGCTCCAAGAAGGATTTAAAATTTTAAGAAGAACTCATAAACACAACACCAATTAACAATGCAATATTTAAAATGGCCAGAAGACCTAAACAGACATTTCTTTCAAGACAACATACATATGGCCAACATGTATATAAAAAGATGCTGAATTTCACTGTTAAAAAAATGCAAATCAAACTACAATGAGATAACACTTCAAATATGCTAGAATGTCTAGAATTCATTATTATTTTTTTAATTATATTTTTGTTTAAAATATACAGATGTCCCTTTTTCTCCCCAATGACCTGTTCCACCCTGTCTCTTCCCCCTCCCGAGGCCCCTCCCCACCACCATCCATGGCCTTGGGTTGTGCCTATATGCATATAAATTCTTTGGTTAATCTCCCCCCCTTCACCCACCCTCCCTCCTATATCCCTCTGACATTCTTCAGTCACATCCATGCTTCCATGTCATTGAATCTGTTCTGTTCATCACTTTATTAAGTTCTTTAGATTCCACATATAAGGGAGATCATGTGATGTTTGTCTTTCACTGCCTGGCTTATTTCACTTAGCATAATATTCTCCAGGTCCATCCATGCTGTCCCAAAGCGTACGAGATTCTTCATCTTTACAGCTGCATAGTATTCCATGGTGTAAATGTCACACAGCTTTTTTATCCATTCATCTAGTGATGGGCACTTGGGCTGTTTCCAGATCTTGGCTATTGTAAACTGTGCTGCTATGAACATCTCAGTACATATATTCTTTCTGATTAATGATTCAGGATTCTTAGAATACATTCCTAAGAGTGGAATCACTGGGTAAAAAGGCAGCTGCATTTGTAATTTTTTGAGGAACGTCCATACTGTTTTCCATAGTGGTTGCACCAGTCTGCATTCCCACCAGCAGTGTACCAGGGTTCCTCTTTCTCCACACCCTCGCCAGCACATGTCAATTTTTGATGGTAGCCATTCTGACAGGTGTGAAGTGATACTTCATTGTGGTTTTAATTTGCATGTCTCTGATGATTAGCAGTGTTGAGAATTTTCTCATGTGTCTCTTGGCCATCCATATGTCCTCTTTGGAGAAGTGTCTATTCAAGTCCTTTGCCCATTTCTTCATTGGGTTGTTTGTCTTCCTCTTGCTGAGTACTATGAGTTCTTTGTACACTTTGGAAATTAGCCCCTTGTCAGATACATCCTTGGCAAATATATTTTCCCAGACCATGGGGTTCCTTTGTATTTTGAGGCTGTTTTCTTTTGCTGTGCAGAAGCTTTTTAGTTTGATGTAGGCCCAAATGTTTAGTTTTTCTTTTGTTTCTCTTGCCCTAGAAGATGTATCAGTGAAAAGCCCACTACGTGGATGTCTGTGACTTTACTGCCTATGTTTTCTTCCAGGATTTTTATGGTTTCATGACTTTTACCCATTTATGGTTTAAGTCTTTTACCCATTTTGAGTTTATTTTTATGGAGGGTGAAAGTTGGTGGTCTAGTTTCATTCTTTTCCATGTATCTGTCCAATTTTCCCAGCACCACTTATTGAAGAGACTGTCCTTACTCCATTGGATACTCTTGCCTCCTTTGTCAAATATTAACTGACCATAATGGCGTGGGCCTATTTCTGGGGTCTCTGTTCTGTTCCATTGATCTATATGCCTGTTGTTGTACCAATACCAGGCCGTATTGATTACAGTGGCTTTGTAATACAGTTTGAAGTCTGGTGATGTGATCCCTCCCACTCTTGTTTTTTCTCAAGATGGCTTCAGCTATTCTGGGTCTTTATTGGTTCCATATAAATTTTTGAAATGTTTGTTCTATGTCCATGAAATGTGCTGTTGATATTTTAATAGGAATTGCATTGAATTTATAAATTGTTTTGGGTAGTATGGACATTTTAATGATATTAATTCTTCCAATCCATGAGCATGGTATATTCTTCCACTTGTATAAATCTTCCTCTATTTCTTTTTTCAGTGTCACATAGTTTTCCAAGTACAGACCTTTTACATCTTTGGTTAAGTTTATACCTAGGTATCTTATTTTTTTAGTTGCAATGGTAAATGGTATTGCTAGTTTAGCTTCTCTCTCTCCAAGTTCATTGTTGGTGTATAAGAGTGCCATTGATTTCCGGCTGTTGATTTTGTATCTAGCTATGGAGTCTTTAGGATTTTCTATGTACAGTACCATGTCATCTGCAAATAATGACAGTTTTACTTCCTCCTTTCCAATTTGGATACCTTTTATGTTTTTTTCCTGTCTGATGGCTATGGCAAGGACTTCCAGTACTATGTTGAATAAGAGGGGTGAAAGTGGACATCCCTGTCTTTTTTGGGATTTTAATGGAAATGGTTTTAGTTTTTGCCCATTGAGTATGATGTTGGCTGTAGGTCTGTCATATATGGCCTTTATTAGGTTGAGGTATGATCCCTCTATTCCCACTTTGTTGAGAGTTTTTATTAGAAATGGGTGCTGGATTTTGTCAAATGCTTTTTCTACGTCTATTGATATGATCATATGATTTTTGTCCTTCACTTTGTTTATGTGATGTATCACATTTATTGATTTGCGTATGTTGTACCAGCTTTGCATCCCCGGAATAAATCTCACTTGGTCATGGTGTATGATTTTTTAATGTATTGCTGGATCTGGTTTGCTAGGATTTTAGTGAGGTATGGAAGAACACATTGCCTCTGTTCATCAGGGATATTGGCCTGTAATTTTCTTTCTTTGTAGTATCGTTATCTGGTTTTGGGATTAGGATGATGCTGACCTCATAAAAAGAGTTTGGGAGTTTTCTCTTCTCTTGAATTTTCTGGAATAGTTTGAATAGAATAGGTTTTAATTCTTCTTTGAGTGTTTGGTAAAACTTGCCTGTAAATCCCTCTGGTCCAGGACTTTTGGTTGCTGGGAGTTTTTGGATTCCTGCTTCAATTTCATTAGTTGTGAATGGCCTATTCAGGTTTTCTGCCTCTTCTTGATTCAGCTTTGAAAGGTTGTATGCTTCTATGAATTTGTCCATTTCCCCCATGTTGTTCAATTTGTTGGCACATTGTTGCTCATAATATTTTCTTACAATCCTTAGTTTGTCTGTTGGGTCAGTTGTTATATTGCCTCTTTCATTTCTGATTTTATTTATTTGTGTCTTTCTTTTGCTTAGTTTTATGAGTTCTTTGTACATTTTGGAAATTAGCACCTTATCAGGTGAATCCTTGGCAATGTGTTCTTCTATACCATGGGGTTCCTTTGCATTTTGATGCTCATTTCTTTTTCTGTGCAGATTTTTAGCATGATGTAGTTCCATTTATTTATTTTTTTTCTTTGTGTCTTTTGCCCTAGGATATGTATCAGTGAAATTCCACTACATGAAATGTCTGTTACTTTACTGCCTATGTATTCTTCCAGGATTTTTATGGTTTGGAGACACATTGAAGTTTTTTATCCATTTTGAATTTATTCTTGTGTATAGAGTAAGTTGGTGATCTATTTCATTTTCTTTGCAGTTACCTGTCCAGTTTTTCCAACACCATTTATTGAACAGACTGTCTTGACTGCATTGTATGCTTTTCCCTCCTTTGTCAAATATTAATTGACCATAGTGGCATGGATCTATTTCTGGGGATCTCTGTACTGTTCTATTAATCTATATGTCTGTTTCTCTAGTAAGACCAGGCTGTTTTAATTACAGTAGCTCTGTAGTATAGTTTGATATATTGTAAAGGGATCCTTCCAACTTTGTCTTTTTTTTTTTTTTCTCAAGATTGTTGTGGCTATTCAGGGTCTTTTTCAGTTCCATATAAATATTCTAGTTCTGTGAAATATGCTGTTGGTATTTTAATAGGAATTGCATTGAATCTATGATTGCTTTGGGTAGTAGGGACATTTTAATGATATTAATTCCTTCAATCCATGAACATGGTATAGTCTTCACTTGTTTCTATCTTCCTCCCTGTCTTTTTTCAGTGTTCTATTGTTTTTGGAATACAGGTCTTTAACATCTTTGGTTAAGTTTATTCCTACATGTCTTATTTTTATAGTTGCAATGGTAAATGGTATTTTTTTAAATTTTAGTTTCTCTTTCTGAGAGTACATTATTGGTGTATGAAAATCTGTTGATTTTCAGATGTTTTACTTCCTCCTTTAAATTTTGATGCTTTTAATTTTTCTTTTTATCTGATCACTCTGGCAAGGATGTCCAGTACTATGTTGAATGAGTGGTGTAAGTGAATAACCCTGTCTTGTTCTTGTTCTTAAGGAAAATGGTTTTAGGTTTTGACCATTGATTATAATGTTGGCTGTAGGTTTTTCATATATGGACTTTATTATGTTGAGGTATGCTCCCTCTATTCCCACTTTGCTGAGTTTTTATCAGAAATGAGTGCTGGTTTTGCCAAATTCTTGTTCTGTACCTATTGTTATGATCATATGATTATTGTCCTTCATTTTATGTGATTTATCACTTTTATTGATTTGCTAATATTATACCAGCCTTGCACCATTGGAATAAATTTCAATTGGTCTTGGTTTATGATCTTTCTAGTGTATTGCGGGATCTGACTTACTAATATTTTGTTCAGGACTTTAGCATCTATTTCCATTGGGGATATTGTTCAGTAATTTTCTGTTTTTGGAGGATTATCTGGTTTTGGGAGTAAGATAATGCTGACCTCATAAAACAGCTTGGGAGTATTAATTCCCCTTATATTTACTGGAATAGTATGAGGAGAATAGGTGTTAATTCTTTGAATATTTGCCAAAATTCACCTGTATACATCTGGTCCCAGACTCTTGTTTCCTGGGAGTTTTTAAAATTACTGCTTCAATTTCAGCAGTTGGAATTGTCCTATTCAGGTGTTCTGATTCTTCCTGATTGATATTGAAAAATTGTATGTCTCAAGAATTTTGTCCATTTCACCCAGGTCATTCAGTTCATTTGCATGTAGTTGCTCATAGTATTTTCTTACAATTCTTTGTATTTCTGAAGTGTCAGTTGTAATATCATATTTTTTATTTCTGACTTTATTTGAGTCCTCTTTTTTTCTTGATGTATTTTGCTAAAGGTTTATCAGTCTTTATCTTTTCAAAGAACCAGGTCTTGGTTTCATTGAAATTATTTATTTATTTTTTTAGTCTCTATGCCATTTATTTCTGCTCTGATCTATTATTTCCTTCCTTCTACTTCCTCTGGGCCTTTCTTGTTGCTTTCTTTCTTAGTCTTTTAGTTTTAGTGTTAGTTTACGAGAGCTTTTTCTTGTTTCTTGAGGTAGGCCAGTACTGCTATAAACTTTCCTCTCAGGACTGCTTTTGCCATGTCCCAAAGATTTGGGGTTGTTTTCTGTTCATTTTTGTTTTTTTTTTTTCATGAAGTATTTGATTTCTTTTTAAAAATAAATTTTTTAAAATATATATATCTTTATTGATTTCAGAGAGAGGAAAGGAGAGTGAGAGAGTGAGATAGAACTTCAATGATGAGTCATTGATCAAGCCTGCAACCGGGCATGTGCCCTTACCAAGAATCGAACCCCAATAGCCTGAATCCTACGTCATCACTCAATCGCTGAGCCATGCCCTGCTGGGCTGATTTCTTTCTTGATCTCATTGGTAACCCATTCCTTGTTTAATAACATGCTATTTAGCCTCCATGTGCTTAAATATTTTTGAGTTTTTTTATAGTGGTTGATTTCTAGTTTCATGCCACTGTGATCTGAGAAGATGCTTGATATGATTTCAATACTCTCGAACTTGTAGGGACTCACTTTGTGCCCTAACATGTGGTCTCTTTTTGAGAATGTTCCATGTGCACTTGAGTAGAAAATGTATTCTGCTGCTTTGAGATAAAATGTTCTGTAAATGTCAATTAAATCCATTAGGTCTAGTGTGTCACTTAAGGTCTCTGTTTCCCTGTTTATATTTGCCTTGATGCTCTGTCCAATGATAACAGTGGGGTGTTGAAATTCCCCACTATTTTTGTATTGCTGTCAATATCCCCCCTTAAATCCAAGGAGAAATTTTTTACAAATTTAAGTGTTCCTATATTGTGTGCATGGGGTTGTTTTCTCCTGTTGGATTGATCCCTTTAGTATTACATAGTCACCTTCTTTGTCCATTGTTATGGTCTTTATTTAGAAGTCTCTCATGAGAAATAAGTATTGCTAGCACAGCTCTTTTTCATTTCCATTTGTATGAACTTTTTTTTCCCATCCCTTCATTTTTCTGCCTGCGAGAATATTTTGCTATGAGTTCAGTCTCATGTAGACAGCATATATTTTGATCCTGTGTTCTTATCCATTTAGCTTCCCTATCTCTTTTGATTGGAACATTTATTCCATTTACGTTTAAGATCATTATTGATATATATATTTTTTACAGCCATTTTCCCCCTTTATGCTAATGTCTTCTCAATAGTTCTTCTTAATGCATTCCTTTTAGCATTTATTTCAGTGCTGGTTTGGTAGCGCTGTACTCCTTTAACATTCTGAGAATTTCTTTATTTCATCTTCAATTTTAAATCATAGCCTTGCTGCATAAAGCAGTCTTTGTTGCAGGTTCTTGCTTTTCATTACTTTGAGAACTTCATGTCAACACTTTCTGGTCTGAAGTGTTTCTGTTGAGTAATTTTCTGATAACCTTATGGGGTTTCACTTGTAGATCATTGCTTGCATCTCTCCTGTGGCCCTTAATATTTTCACTTTGAGCTTGCAGTTTGCCATTTTAATTATGATGTGTCTTCAGGTGGGTCTCTTTGAGTCCCTCTTGTTTGGAACCCTCTGTACTTCCTGAACTTGTGTTCCTTTCTCCTTCCCCAGCTTAGGAAACTTTTCTGTCACTATTTCTGCCACCAGCTTCTCTATCCCTTGCTCACTTTCTTTTCTTTCTGTAACCCTATGATGTGAATGTTGTTTTCTTCATGTTATCCCAAAATTTCCTTACATCATCCTCATGCTTTTTAAGTGTTTCTTTTTCCTGTTCTGATTGAGTGTTTTTTCCTATTTTATCTTCTAATTCACATGTTCTCTTCTCAGCTTCATTAAACCTGCTTTTAATTGCTTCCAGTATATTCTTGATATCAGATATAGTATTCTTCATTTCTTACTGGTTCTAATTTATATCTATGTCTTTTTTAATGATGATGTAGCTTTCATTAAGTTTTTAGAATTTCCCATCAAGTTTCTTGTGGTTCTCATTAATATCCCTGGGCATATTTATAACAATTACTCTGAACTCTATTTCTGATAATTTGCCTACCTCCATCTCATCAAGGTCTTTTTCTGGCAATATTTCCTTTTCTTTAGTGTAGGGGTTGTTTCTTTGTCTCCCAATTTTTGGTGGCTCTATGTTTGTATCTGTATATTAGATAAATTTGCTGTCTCCAAGTCTTGTGGCTTGGGCTTTTGTACTGTACATCTAGTTGGACCCACAGGTGTGTTTTCCTTATACTTCTTAGATCTGTGCTCTAGGCATGTCCCTTTTGTGGGTTCTTTGGGCTCTCTTATTGTTTTTGGATGTAGATTGTTGTTGACCCTTTTGTGGAAGGACTCTTTTCTCAGGTGGCTTACAGTAAAGCCCAGCCACAATCATCTGTTTTACAGATGTTGACAGGGCAAAGCAATCATTTCCAAATGGACAGGAAACAAAAACTTACAAAATATCCTGACAATCACAATGAAAACAACCCAAGAGAAAGCAGAATTAGAAAAGTGAATCAAGAATACAGGTACTAAAGCAAAAAAGAAATTTAGAAAATTATATTATTGCTAATAGTAAAAAAAAAAAAAGTAATAAATACAGAAGCTCTAGGTCATAAAAGGGGCAAATCAAAGGTTCTGAAAGGAAAGAAGGGCAAGAAAAAAAATGGTACAAGTAAGAACAGGAAAATAGTTGGGAAAAAGGACAGGAAGACAGAAAATAAAGGTAGCAAAAAAGAAGAATATATGCCAAGGGAACAAGGAGAGAAAGAAAGGTAAAGCAAAGGCAATGAAGGAAGCCAATAAGTGATATGAAACAAACAATATAGAAAAGCAATAAGCTTAATAATTTTAATATCCCAGCAATAAAGCAGAGAATATCAAGAAAATATTGATAATAAAACAAAAAGAGAATAAGCAAAGCAAGACAAATCCAAAACAAATTAAAATTTTTTTTAATTTTTAATTTAAACAAAAAAATTTTTCTTTTTCATTTAAAGAAAAACACAAACTGAGGTTGGTCTGAGCAGTTTTATGTTGTCTGAGACTCACTGTTTTAAATGTTAATTTCCAGCCTTCTGGAAGGTACTTTTATGTCAGCCAATGTCAGGAACTGTCTAGGTTTGGCTCTCAGTGTTCTTATGTAGCTGGTTGGTCTGAGACTCTCTGTGGACCACCTTCACTTGTCAGCTACTTTGCCTCCCCATTTTGATTGCCTCATCTTGCTCCAGCTTCTTCTGAAGATAGTCTTTAGGTTGTGGGCAGGCTACTGTAGCTTGGGCTATTGATTGTGCCCCTTACTTAGAGATTTCATCATCAGGCACTCACTGTGGGGAAGTTACACTCTACTTAAAAGCCAACTCCTCAGTTTCTGGCATATCCTCTAATTCTAAAAGTGCCTGCTATAAGTTCAGATTAAATTCAGTCAATTGCCTTTTCTTTATGGGCAGTTTCAGTGTCCTGGGCTCAGTGGGATTAATCAAAATAGACTGTGGTGAGCATGTTGTCTGTCCAGCCCCCAGAAGCAGTTTTAAACATTTCCTTCCAGTTCCCAAACAAAAGTTCCTGACAGTTTTACTCTTATAATATCCTCATATGAGCTGTTCTCCCTTCCTCTACTGAACTCTCCCATTATGGGGTATCTGGGGCTTCAGTGAGCTGAACCAGCCCATTTACTGTTGGGGGTTGTGCTCCTAGCCTGTGGTAAAGGTAGGCATGCTGCACCCATCCTCACCCAGTTCTGGTTAGCTGACTCACAGGGGGGGTCAGTTCAAACTCTCCACAATGCAGACACAAACACTAGCTTTCACTGGTCTGTTTCCCCAATGTAAGCCAGGAAGGAGGATACTATGAGGTGCCATCTCATAATAAAAGACATATAAATTAACAAACAGGCAGAAAATCTGCTTTGGGAGGATCTAGTGCCTTTGCGTAGTGGATCAAATAGGAGTGGTTACAAAGTCAGCCCCATGTATGCCTCCTGCACAGCTGATCTCAGTAAAACTGATGCAGTTCAGAGAAGCATTATCCTCACTCTCTTCAGAGCATGTCAGAAATCCCTGATCTGCCCCACTGGCAGCTCTGGTCTCTCTTCACTGGTGGGAGAGCTCTTTTCCTATTCCCTGAGCCACAAAGTTCAAATGCTTTCTGTACAATTCTTATAAGAAAGCAGAGTAGTTTTAGGTCACTACTGGGGGCAGCCCATAGGCCCCATTCTATTCTGAAGCCATACAGTGTGGGACAGCCTTTCCTATGGTCAGCACCTGGGGCGAATCTCTCCTGCCCAGGCTGCTGCCGTTAGGTGTGTTGTTTCACTAGGAAGGCAAAGAGCTCCCTTCTTAGGCAGACTGTTCCCCTGGCTACCTCTGCCCAACACACATGGGGTCTCCTTCCCTTCTCTAGTGCTCAAGATTTCAGATCCCTGCTTTTGGAATGCAGTCCACACTCCTAAATGGAGGGGGCTTTACAGCCTCTAACCCTCAGGCCTCACACTGGTTTCAGGGGGCACTTCCTCTTTTTATGCATCCTCCTCTCTTACCAGTCTCTAAGATGTTTCTTGAGTGCTCCTTAGTTGAAATATGTCCATTGGCTAGATTTCTCATGTTTTTCCAAGCTGGCTATGCAGTATTTTGAAAATAAATCCAATCTGTACCTGGAAGCAGAGCACTTGCTTCTTGTCCCCCTCCTGATTAGCACAATTTTAAAGCACAAAAATGCCTTCAAGAGTGTTGATGTTGCTAAGGATGTGAAAGTGCTCACAAAACAACAATCATGGGCAATTGAATAGGTGGACAAATTGTTGTTGATTTTGATAAACAAAAAGTAACCAGTGAGAGCATTTTGGAGGCAATAATATGTGAAAAATCAAAGATGCTGTACTCCTGGAGCAAGTGCTGAAAGTAATTTCTTAAAGGCTAGTAGGGGCTGGTTAGATAAACTTAGGAAGTGTGTGGCCCTTGATGATTTCACTCAGTGGTTAGAGCACTGGCCCTTGGACAGAAGGATCTTGGGTTCCATCCAGTCAGGGCACAGTCAAGGATGTGCACCTGGGTTGCAGGCTTGATCCCAGTCCTGGTCAAGGTGAGTAAGGGAGGCAACCAATCCATGTGTCTCTCTCACATTGATGTTTCTCTCTCTCCAACTCCCACCCTTTCACTATCTCTGAAAAGCAATGAAAAAAATGTCATGAGGTGAGGATTAAAATATATATTTTTTAAAAAGAAAAGAAGCATTTGTTTATAGATTAAACAGTACATTGGACATATACTTTATATAAAAAAGGGTAAAGCATGGAATCATGGAGGTCTGGAATGAAGTAATTTAATTTATTTCTAATGTGACAAATTGACTTGGTATTTGAACATACAACTTCTCAAAGAGCCTTGGAGGCAAATTAGGTTCCAGAACAGAGGTTCCACTGTACTGAGTACTACATTTCCCAGCAACCAGTCCAGCTGCAGTAGGAGCAAGTCCAGGAGCCAGCAGACCCCAGGGCTGGGCCTGAGGTTTTGATACTCTTTCTCTGCTGCTCTTCTGGGGCAGTAGTGGGCTATGGTGTGACTTTGCTCCAGTCAGGACCATGTTCTAGCAGGAGCTCTCCAAATTCTACCAGGATGTGACTGAGGAGTTGGATCAGATGTTTGAGAACTCACAGTGGTAGAGGAGCAGAAGGGAGACAGTTCAAAGTTCAGGAATCTTACCAGCCCATGACAGTGACTGCACTTCCAGCAGCATCTGCTTCAGAAAGGCCTCCCTGGAGAATGTTCTCTGGGTCCTGCTTATCTTCATCTTCTTGCTGTTCATGGCCATGGCAGTCTTCCTGGTTTACCAAGACCTCACAGACTTTCTTGAGAAACTCAAGCACTGGATATATCTCTGACTTATATGGAGGTGGATGTCTACCATGCCCCAGGTATTTCCTTGTGCCCTGGTTAGGCCCAGTGGCTCAACTGTAAGCACCACTACTAGGTCGTTCCCCCTCTGAAAATTCTGGGCCAGCCCAGAGATGTGAATAGCACAACTCTGAGGATCAATGACTGTTTCTCCTACCACACCCTGAAATTGGCCCTAATAGAGCCAGACTTCAGGAAATAAAGAAGGGGACTGGTCTTCCTCCTATTCTGCCTGAATGAGAATAGTGAGGACTTAATCACCACCAATTAACCCCTCTTCTCTTCCTTCTGGGAGTTCCTGCACAGCCCAGAGAGCATGGCATTCAAGCAGGCCTGTGTGAGTGCCTATCCCAGCTGGAAGTTTTCAGGGGCCTTCAAAATTGGGTCAAGATATACTTGGTGGAAACTAAGGGAGAATTTGGGCAGGAATTAAGAGTTCCTGCAGGAGACAAGTGTGATTAACTACATTAACCAAAGGCAAACACTCTGTCTCTTTTTATCAACTATTGTTTATTTCATCTAGTCTCTGACAAGCTTTATCATTCCTTAAATGTTAAATGAGACTTTTAAAGCTAATATAGTAATTAAGTTTCCTGTGGATTTACTAGCTGCCTATTTGGTTACAGTTTTTGTTGATGCAGGTATAAAATTTTGGAGTGTTTAACACACAAAGGCACTAATATGAATGTACATAGTATGATGATGATTTCATTCATAAGTATATAAAAGTTAGGTTACTAAAAATATATATATAGCCAAAATTATACAGTAAAACTCAGGAAACAATATATATTCAATATAGTTGTTCTTTTATTATTTTCATAAAGTTAAATAATTAGGAAAGTATACTCTTATTTGGTAGAATTTTTCCAATGATGATCCAAACTTTTAGACATGATTGTTTTAACAACCATTAAAAAAAAAATTTTTGAGATAGTTGACTAATTTGTTGCATCAGCTTTAATATTTACATATATTTTTAAATGCTTACCATTGTTTTAAATTTATATCTAAATTTTGCAATGAATCAATATTTGTTCTTAAAAAAATACTTTTTTTTTTTCCTGCTGCAGAGTTTAAATTTTTTAATCACATTTTAAAAATTAAATTCATTGGGTGACATGGTAAAAAAATTATAGAGGTTTCAATTGTACAATTCTATGATACATCATCTGTGTGTTGCATTGTGTGTCCAAGACCCAAAATCAATTTTACTTCCTAGTATTGAATTTTTAAGTCTTTTCTTTTCAATTTTGTTTGCTCATAAATGAAGTTAAGGTGCTTGAAGTCTTCAGTTTCATTTTGACCACTGCTCAAAGTATAAATGCAGTGCTTTTGTTTTATTTTCTGGTATATAATTTGAATTCTGATTTTCTAAGTTAATTCATATTAAGAATTACTAGTTGGTTTTATTTCTGTTCTAATTAAATTATGTTTGTAGAATGTTCTCAGAGAAACAAGTGTGAATTATTATTTTGTACATTACATGTATATTTAAAAGGATTTTTCCCTTTTACTTTAGTATAACTTTAAAAAATATATATCTTTATTGATTTCAGAGAGAGGAAAGGAGAGGGAGAGAGAAAGATAGAAACATCAATGATGAGAGAGTCATTGATTGGCTGCAGCCCACAACCCAGGCATGTGCCCTGACCGGAATTGAACCCTGATAGCCTGGATGCTAGGTTGATGCTCAACCATTGAGCCACGCCTGGCCAGGTGGTATAACATTTCTTAAACTACTATTCAATTCCTCCATAAAACTATCTTTAATGTACTCATTTGTCTAATTTTTTAAAAGATCGGTGTTAAAATAAGATTAATTTTGCTTTTGAAAAGTTTTATTTCTCATAATGTACTTTTTTCTCTCCAAAAATTAATTTTATTTATTTTGTTTAAAATATTACAGATGTCCCTTTTTCTCCCCAATGGCCCGTTCCATCCCATCTCAGTCCCCTTCCCAGTCCCTCTCCCCACCTTTGTTCATGTCCTTGGGTGCATATATGCATATAAATTCTTTGGTTAATCTCTCCCCCCTCCAACAACCAGCCCTTCTCCATCACTCTGATATTCATCAGTCTGATCTATGCTTCCATATCACTGAATCTATTCTATCCATTAGTTTATTAAGTGCTTTAGGTTTCATGTATAAGCAAGATCATGTGATATTTGTCTTTCTCTTCCTGGCTTATTTCACTTAGCATAATATTCTCCAGTTCCATGCATATTGTCCCAAAGGGTATGAGATCCTTCTTTACAACTGCAATTCCATGGTGCATATGTCCCACAGCTTTTTTATCTGCTCATCTACTGATCAGCACTTGGGCTGTTACCAGATCTTAGCTATTACAAATTGTGCTGCTATGAACATAGGGGTGTATATTTCTGATTACTGTTTCAGGATTCTTTGGATATATTCCTAGAAATGGGATCACCAGGTCAAAAGGCAGATCCATGTTTAATTTTTTGAGGAAACTCCATACTGTTTTCCATAGTGGTTGCACCAGTCTGCATTCCCACCAGCAGTGTACTAGGGTTCCCCTTTCTCCACATCCCTACCAGCATAAGTCATTTGTTGATTGGTTGATGATAGCCATTCTTACAGGTGTGAAGTTATACCTCATTGTGGTTTTAATTTGCATCTCTCTGATGATAAGGGACATTGAGCACTTTTGCATATGTCTTTTGGCCATCTGTATGTCCTCTTTGGAGAAGTATCTATTCAAGTCCTTTGCCCATTTCTTAATTGGGTTGTTTGTCTTCCTCTTGCTGAGTAGTATGAGTTCTTCGTACACTTTGGAAATTAGCCCCTATCACATACATCTTCAGCAAATATGTTTTCCCAGATGGTGGGGTTCCTTTGTATTTCAAGGCTGATTTCTTTTGCTGTGCAGAAGTGTTTTACTTCGATGTAGTCCCATATGTTTAGTTTTTCTTTTGTTTCTCTTGCCCTAGGAGATGTATCAGTGAAAATCCCACTATGTGGGATGTCTGTTATTTTATTGCCTGTTTTCTTCCAGGATTTTTATGGTTTTGTGACTTACATTTAACTCTTTTATCCATTTTGAGTTTATTTTTGTGTATGGTGAAAGTTGGTGGTCTAGTTTCATTTTTTTGCATGTATCTGTCCTATTTTCCCAGCACCACTTATTGAAGAGATTGTCTTAACTCCATGTATGCTCTTGCCTCCTTTATGGTCAGATATTAACTGACCATAATGGTATAGGTCTATTTCTGGGCTCTCTGTTCTGTAACATTGATCTATACATCTGCTGTTGTACCAATTCCAGGCCATTTTGATTATAATAGCTTTGTAGTACAGTTTAATGTTCGTCAAAGTGATTCCTCCCACTCTGTTCTTTTTTCTCAAGATGGCTGCAGCTATTTGGAGTCTTTTTTGGTTCCATATAAATTTAAAAATGTTTGTTCTAGATGTGTAAAATATGCTGTTGGTATTTTAATAGGAATTGCATTGAATTTATAACTTGCTTTGGATATTATGGACATTTTAATGATATTAGTTCTTCCAATCCATGAGCATGGTATATTTTTCCACTTGTTTATATCTTCCTCTATTTCTTTTTTCAGTGCCCTGTAGTTTTCCAAGTATAGGCCTTTTACATTCTTCATTAAGTTTATACCTAGGTATCTTACTTTTTAGTTGCAATGGTAAATGGCATTTTTTTTCAGATTCTCTCTGAAAGTTCATTGCTGGTGTATAAGAATGTCACTGATAACTGGATGTTAATTTTGTATCCAGCTACCTTTCCAAATTTATCAAATCTAGTAGTACTTGGGTGGTCTTTAGGGTTTTCTATGTACAATATCAATGCATTTGCAAATAATGACAATTTTACTTCCTCCTCTCCAATTTGGACACCTTTCATTTTGTATTCCTGTCTGATGGCTGTGGCAAGGGCTTTCAGTACTATGTTGAATTAGAGTGGTGAAAGAGGACATTCCTGTCTTGTTCCTGTTTTTAAGAGAAATTATTTTAGTTTTTGACTATTGAGTATGATGTTGGCTGTATTTTTTTCATATATTCTCTTTATTATGTGAGGTATGATCCTTCTATTCCCACTTTGCTGAGAGTTTTTATCAGAAATGGGTACTGGTCTCAAAATGTTCTTGAAAAACTTATATATTTAAATTCCCAAATTATTGACTTATATCTCTGATCAGCTGAGTCAGAAAAACTTGCCAACTCAATTTCCAGATTTTCTTTTAATATTTTAACCTCACAACAGATTTTTTTCAGGGGCGTCTAATGCACATACCATGTATTACCCTTCTGCTTTGTATCCTTGCCTTTGACTAAGCTTTCTGTAAAGCATAATTATATTTTTATTGAATCATATGATGTAACTCTTTTTTAAGCTTCCTAATAACTTTTTATTTTGGATAAAATTTCTATCACAAAGCTTACTGGATTGGGTGAAATCCATCTTTCTAATCTGATATGTGTCATTATTTATAGGAATGTGTGTATATGTTTGTAAATATATATATTTATTATTTTTTGAGATATGTATCATATGCTTATATTTACTCAATCTCTGAATATAGAAAGTGATGAATATTTATTCTTTAAAAAAGTGAATATATTTTCAACCTATAAAAAGTGGAATTCTTTAAGGTATATGCCTTTAAAAACTAGTTTAAAATAGAATATTGTCATTTATTAAGGAAATTCTCTAACATTTCAATGTTTATTTTTAATAGCATTGTTGATGACATTTTCCCTAATGTCAGTTACTTATGGGGCTATTCACTGCAATATATTGGCCATCCAGATCAAATATGACAATAATAACATTAAGCTACATCCAATAGAATTCATCTGCATCATGATCTGGCGTTGTTTGGAGATTACCTCACGTGTAGTGACTCTGGTACTTTTTGCCACGTCTCTGAAACTGAAGAGCCTACCCTTTTTATTAATCACATTTTCCATATCACTGTTGGCACCGTGGCTGGAGTTTTGGACAAGTGGAGCTCATCTTCCTAGCAACACTACAAAAAAATTCAATCCAGTGGGTACAGTACTGATGCTTATTGTGATCACTCTACTATATGCTGCAATCAACTTCTCCTGCTGGTCAGCAGTGAAACTGCAATTGTCAAATGAGGAAGTAATTGATAAGACACAGAAGTGGGGTCATAGAACCCTTCACTACAGCATTCGGTTATTAGAAAATGTAACAATGATATTGGTATTTAAGTTTCTTGGTGGGAAATCTTTATTGAATTGCTGTGACTCATTAATTGCCACACAGCTCATTGTAACTTATTTATTATCAATTGGTTTTATGCTTCTCTTCTACCAGTATTTGCATCCAGGGTGGTCAGGCAAAGCATTATCAGAACATACAGAAAATGAGCCTGAACCAATGTGATTTTACATAAACTAAAGAGGAAATTCAATTCAAAGAATAAAAATTAGTAACTGAAAATTGACTTTTATTTCTGGAGTAAGATTGGGTATGTTTTTCATTTAAGAAAAAATTAGTTCTGCATTAGAAAATAGATTTCCATAGAAAAGTAGTCAAACATGCTGAATTTTACTTTATTTAAATACACCAAACATAAAATATACCAAATTTCCTTTCATTTATAACAAAATATTTTAATCAGTTGCTAATAAAATTTATTTTTCTCCTGTGAATCAACAGTACTTTGAACTATTATTACTGCCAAGCAAATGACTTGGAATATTTGTTTTCTCAAATCTAATTATAGACAGCAAAAACAAACAAACAAACAAACAAAACACAACAAACAAAACCTGTATCTTGTTCCAAAAGCTGATCAGGACAAATACACATAATTCATTTTACATTTAAGACACTGAAAAATACTGGAGATTTATCAATGACAAGTTAGACATTTCCAGACAAAAAAAGAGAGTCAGTTGTAATCAGAAAAAAAAATACCATATGGCAAAAGAAATATCGGGATACTACAATGTGATATATAAATGGACTTGGAAAATAAAAATGCTTTCAAGATAAGGTAATATTTAATTAGAATGTCATGAACAGAAGAGTGGGTAAATGTTTTGGGCAGAGAGAAAGTAGATGGTAGAAATGACATATGAAAGAGATAACTCCTCTCTGGGAGACTCAGTTGGTTAGAGCATCCTGTAGTACATAAAAGGTTGCAGGTTTGATTCCTGGCCAGAACACAGATCTAGGTCAAAGTTGAGTCCCTGGTCAGGCATATATTGGAGACAATTGATCAATGTTTCTCATGTTGATGCTTTTCTTTTTCTCTTTACCTTCCTCCCTCTCTAAAATCATTAAAACATATACACAGATGAGGATTTTAAAAAGGAAAGGGAATGTGACATTTTATAAAACTAAAATATCTTTTATGGATTTGTTGATATATACATTTTATGCTATTTCATGTTCTATCTTATATACTATATAGCTGGAAAACAGATTTGAAGGGCAAATTAATGAGAGCTGCTAATGAATAGATAGGTGAATCAGTACTCTGATCAATTTGCTCTGATCAATTCATCAGTATACTGTGATCAATTTTCAATTGTTATAGTCACAGAAAAAAGTCTCAAAATTATAGGGACCAGAGTAATACATCTTAAAAGACAAGCCCTTTGTTATTAAAAGGAAATGGTCATGTCAGAATTATTTAAAACAAAAATAGTCTTGCCATATGTACATAGGTTAGTAGGAAAACATATTCTTTCATTTTTGTCGACACTGATTTCTTCATTCTTGAAAAAACAGTAGTCATTTAGGATCAAGAAATCTAAAGATTAATATGATTTGATTATTCAATAATGGTATGTTTTCTTCCAGTAAGTCTTTGTAAAAAAATGGAGATTAGTTCCTTTTTATTTTACTCTCAGCTTTATGAAAATATAATAACATATACTATAGTGTAAGTTTCAGGTATACAACATGATATCTGATACATACTCATTGTGGAATGATTACCAGGTTAAGGTTAGTTAACATATTTATGTCCTCACATAATTACAATTTATGTGTGTGTGGTGAAAACACTTAAAGTCTACTCTCTTAACACTTTTAAGCTTATAATGCAGTGCTGTTAACTATAGTCATCACACTGAATATATCTCAGGATTTATGCATCTTATAATTGAACTAATATTTTTAATAAATATTAATATGATTAGAATACTTAATAATGATATGGTTTAATAAATAATATTTTTAATAAATATTTTCTCATTTCCCCAAAACATCTGCCATTGCAACCACCATTTTTTCTTGTATCTATGTTTGATTTTTATTTAGATTCTGCATGTGAGATAACACAGTGTTTGTCTTTATCTGTACTCTTAATGGCCTCAATTGCTGTGTTGGTGCAAATAAGAGAATTTTCTTTTCTGTACAGCTGAATCACACACACACACACACACACACACACACACACACACACACACATATGATCTTAATGGAGGTTTTTCTGCCTTCTTCCAGACAGTCCAAACTCATAACAGAGGTATTAGTGAAAAGTAAAGCATTTTATTCAAGTGCCAGCCACCTGAGAGGATGTGGGACTCTCATCCCAAATTCTATCTCAGCATCTCAGTGTAGGAAAAGATTTTATATAGACAGGAAACAGAAATAAGAGATCAAAGAGAGGGCCTGTAGACATGCAGGCAGTGTCCTTGCTGGTCTCAATATGAATCTTTCATGTCAGTGTACTAAAACAAGACCATATCAGCCAAATTTTTTGGTTGGGTGATCTGCATCAGCCAAAGTCTTGTATTATGACCTTATATTGTACATGCAGAAATTGGAAGTGCTGGTGCTAGCAATATGACAAATATTTTATACCCTCTTACAACTCCACAGTCAATTATTTCTCTATGTTTATAGAGCTATTGGTGTCTCTTGAATCTTTTGAGAAAATAAAAAACTTGAGCCATTTGTAAAGCAAAATCTCATGGTCTAAAGGCAAATGTAAACCAGATATAAATTTTCTGATGTAGGAAGAGCAATCCATGAAAATATTTAAAGTAAAAGGGAAAGTAGTAAAGGAAAAAGAAAACACAAAACAAAAATCCAGTTAAACATAATTTAAGAATTCCCCCTAATATGGACCTGAATCCTTGAGGCACTGATGAGAACAGAATTGCAAACCAATGTCTGGCTCTTTCAAAGCATGGAGTGTGATGGTCTAATGTTTGCTGAAGCCAGGTAGCTTGTTTTCTGATCTCAGTGAGCCTTCCCTCTACCTGGGCTGAGGTGCCAATATAAGTAAGCAAGAAGAGTTGATAGTCATGCATATACCTCTTTGTTCTGCCAACATGTACTCTAAAGCAATTTGATTATCTAAGACAACTTTATCTAGAGAATCTGAAGATTTTTGTCTATTAGCATGTGAAGTGGCAGTTTCATTGGCTATTGTGATTAAAGTCTTAGATGCATTATGTAAACATGAGGGTGGCCATCATTCCCCACCATGGCAGGAGGATATAACCAAAAAACTACTCACCCCTATTGGGGATGTATTTTAGGAGACCTTAAGCTACTCAGTGAATACTTGAGTGAGCTAGTCCAGGGTGGGTCTCATTTCACGAATGATGTCATAAGGCAGTTACTAATCATTCTATAAAACATTGCTCAACATGTCTTGTTTCATAATCAGTTAGAGGCCAAGGGCAGGCTCCATGAACGACAGATAACATGTAACCTCTTGAAGACTAAATAAATAATACAAAAGATTGATGAAACAAAAGAGCTAGATCTTTGAAAAGATAAAAAAATATTGGTGGGGAGGAAAGATGGCAGCACTCTGAGAAGCAGAGCACCCTTGCTTCCAACCACAGACTGGATTTACCACTAAAATACTGTGTAACCAGCTAGAATAAATGAGAAATGTACCTGAGTGGACAGATTTCCAGTAAGGAGCACTGAAGAATCACAAAGTCTGGTAAGACAGGGGGATGTTAAAAGTGGGAGTCCCCCCTAAAGCCAGTGCTGGGCTTCAAGGCCCAAGGGTTAGAGGCTGCAAAGCTTCCTCCCCTTGGGAGCGTGGATTGACGTCCAAAAGCTGGGATCTCAAACCCAGAGCAGAGGAGAAGGGAAGGAGAGCTCATCCATGGCAGGCAGAGAGAGCAAGGAAGGCAGGAACAGTGTGCCTGCAAGGAAGGGACCACACCTTACTAGGGAAACAATGCACCTAATGGCAGCAACCTGGACAGGAGATTTTTCACCCGGGGCACTGACCACAGAAAGTGTGTCTTGCAGTGTGTGGCTTTAGAATAGAAAGAGGCCAGAGGGCTACACTCAGCAGAAACCTAAAGGGACCCTCGGCTTTCCTATAAGGCACTGTGTGGAACCCCAGGAAGCTTTAGAACTACATGACATGGGAAAGGGAAATAGAGCCCTCCCATTGCCAGAGAGAATAACGAAGCTTCCAGCAGGATGTATTGAGTCTCCACCTCCTTGAGCTGCCAGTGGGAGGAATCAGATTTTTTACCTGCTCTGAGGGGAGCTGCAATAGTGTGCAAGGAGCTGTCCCACCTTTACTGAGATCAGCTGTGGAGTAGACCTGCATTGGGCTGACTTTGTGATCCCTTTCAGCTTGGCCCTGAGTCATGGAATGCTGGGACCTCACAGAGTGGGTTCTCAGCCTGATTGTAGCTTTGTCCCATTTTTTGTTGCTGATTGGTTATCCATCATTCTGCTTGATTGGGGAGACAGACAAGCAAAAGCTGGAATTTGTGTCTGCACTGTGCAATGTTTGAGCTGAGTGCCCTGTGAGATCAGCCAACCAGATTTTGGAAAGGAGGGTCAGAGCACACTTACCTTCCCTGCATGTTAGGAGCACCACCCCCAAAAGGAAAAGAGCTAATTCAGTGCACTGAAGCCCCAGATATTTTCTGCAGGGCACAGTCCTGAGGGGAAAGGGAAAATAGCTCATGGCGTGACAAGAAAAGAGTAAGACACTCAGGGACTATGGCTTGTAAACTGGAGGAAAACCTTAAAACTCCTCCAGGGGGCTGGGCAGGCAAACTGCTCAGTTAAAATTTTTTAAATCGAATACACTGAGCCCAGACTGCTGAAACTGCCCACACAAAAAAGGTGACAGACTGAAGTCAATCTGAAGCTTCAGTAGGCCAGTATATGGGAAACTAGAATTGGAGGATAGGGTAGAGACTGGGGAGCTGGCTGTAAAGCAGAGACTAACTTCCCCACCATGACTGTCTGACATAAGGAAAACAATATTATGAGCTACACTAACATCCTGCACCCTAATGACTCTTCAGAAGACTCTGGAGTAAGACCAGGCAACCACAAGGGGGAGGCAAAACAGCTGACAAGTGGAAGTGTCCACAGAGAGCCTCAGGCCAGCCAATTACATAAGGACATCAGAGCCAATTGTAGGCAGCTCCTGACATTGGCTGATACACAAGTAACTCCCAGGAGACCTGAAATCAGCATGCAAAAGACTCAAGAGTCATTAGGGTGCAGGATGGCTATTTCTGGGATATTATCATTATAACCAATAATTTTATTGCTTTTTTCTATAATGTCACCAATATCTCTTACTGGCATCCTTCTATTGCCCTTCCTTTACCTCTCTCTCTCTTGTTGTCCCACTGGCATAACTTTCTTATTTTATTTTATTTTTCTCCCTTTGTATTCTCTGTCTTCCTGTCTTTTGTTAGCTTGATAGTTTGTTTCTTTGTGTTTTCCTCTTTATTTTTTTAACTTTTTCCCAACAATTTTTCTGTTACTACACACGACCCTTAATTTTTGCTCACTCTTATTTTCTTTCAGAATCCTTCCTCTGCCCCTTTTATTCCCCAGTTGCTTCTCTAATTTTTATTTTTTATTTATTTTGCTATTATTGTTTTTACTAATAGCAATAATATCCTTCTCTGTCTTTGCTTTAGCATTTGCATTCTCACTTCACTCTCCCAATTTTATTTTCTCTTGGGATGTTTTCATTGTGATTATCTGAATATTTTGTAAGTTAATGTTTTTTTTCCTGGAAATTCGGTTGTGTTTGCTTTGTCCTGTCAGCACCTGTATGACAGCTCACATTACATGGTTGTGGCTAAGCCTCACTTTAAGCCAACCTGAGAAGAGAGTCCTACCAAGAATAGGTCAACAACAATTTAGAGATGATCACAACAGGGAGTCAAAAATTGCCAGGGACAAAAGGGATACCCACAAAAAAGGTACACCTGGAGCAAATAGCTCAAGAGTACAAGGAAAACACATTTCTGGGTCTCATTGGTCAGACACTACAAAATCCCATCTCACAGCACTTGGAGACAGCAAATATATCTAATATGCAGATACAAACACTAATAGTAACTAAGATGAGGAGAAAAAGAAACAATAACCAAACTAAAGACAAGGAAAAATTGTGAGAAAAAGGCCTTGATGAGATGGAGTTCAGCAAATTATCAGAAATAGAGTCCCGAGTAATGGTTATGAAGGTGCTAAAGAAAATTGATGAGAACCACAAGGCACTAAATGTGAAGTTACAGGAACTTAGTGAAAACATGAAAAAGAGCTAGCTATAATAAATAAGAACAATGCAAAAATGAAAAGTACTATATCTGATATCAAGAATATACTGGAAGGAATTAAAAGCAGGCTCAATGAAGCAGAGGACAGAATAAGTGATTTAAAAGAAACAGTAGGAAAAAATACTCAAACAGAGCAGCAAATATAAAAAACACTTAAAAAGCATGAGGACAGTCTAAGGGAGCTTTGGGACAACATGAAGTGAAACAACATATGCATCATAGGGGTGACAGAGGGGGAGGAAAAGAGCAAGAAAACCTAGTGGAAGATATAGTGACAAAAACTTTCTAAGATGGTGGAAGAAAAAGCCAGAGGGGGAGGAAAGAGAGCAAGGGATAGAGAATTTGGTAGGGGAAATAATGACAAAAAAGCTTCCCTAGGCTGGCAAGGGAGAAAGCCACACAAGTTCAGGAAGCAAAGAGGATTCCAAGCAAGAGGAACCCAAAAAGATCCAATTCAAGACACATCATATTTAAATGGCAAATGTCAAAGACAAAGAGAGAATATTAAGGGCTGCAAGACAGAGACAAGCAGTGACCTACAAGAGAATCCCCATAAGATCGACAGCAGATTTCTCAATAGAAATTCTTCAGGCCAGAAAGGAGAGGCATGAAGTTCTCAAAGTAATGAAAAGCAAGAACATGCAACCAAGATTATTTTATCTAGCAAGGCTATCATTTAAAAATGAAGGTCAAATATGGAGCTTCCTAGACAAAAGATGCCTAAAGGAGTTCAGTACCACCAAACCAGCATTGCAAGAAATGCTTTAAAAAAACACACAAAACTGCTCTATGAAAAATAAGAAATAGTGAGAGAAAGGTAGATCACTATAAGGTGGGGGAAAGCAGTAAATAATATATATCAATAGTAACCTGAAATGTGAATGGAATAAATGGTCCAATCAAAAGACATAGGGTAGCTGAATGAATAAGAAAACAGGACCCAAATATATGCTGTCTACATGAGGCCCACCTGAGAGGCAAAGATTCACACAGGCTAAAAGTGAAGATATGGAAAAAAAATCCCATGCAAATGGAAATGAAAAGAAGCTGGAATAGCAATACTTATTCCTAACAAAATATACTTCAAAATACAGACCATAACAAGAGACACAGAAGGTCACAACATAATACTAAAGGGATCAATCCAAGAGGAGGAAATAACCTTTATAAATATATATGCATCCAATATAGGAGCACCTAAATATGTAAAAATATTCTTGGTGGACTTTAATGGGGAGTTGACAGCAACACAAGCATAGAGGGAGACTTTAACACCCCAATGTCATCATTGGACAGATCATCAAGACAAATAATCCAAAGGGAAACACAGACCTTAAATGACACACTAGCTCTAAAGGATTTAATTGACATTTACAGAACATTTCATCTCAAAGCAGCAGAATACACATTTTTCTCAAGTGCACATGGAACATTCTCAAAAATTGATGACATGTTAGGGCACAAGGCAAGCCTCTACAAATTCAAGAAGATTGAAATTATATCAAGCATCTTCTCTGAACACTATGGCATGAAACTAGAAATCAACCCACTATAAAAATACTCAAAAATATTCAAACACATGGAGGCTAAATAACATATTATTAAACAATGAATAAATTACCAATAAGATCAAGGAAGAAATAAAAAAAAAACTTCCTGAAAACAAATGAAAGTGAATATAAAACAACTAAAAATTTATGGGACACAGCAAAAGCAGTCCTGAGAGGAAAATTCATACTTTTACAGGCCTACCTCAAAAAACATGAAAAATCTCTCATAAACCATTTTACAAAACTAAAATTATTAGAAAGAGAACAGCTAAAAAAGCCCCAAAGAAGTAGAAGAAAGGAAATAATAAAAATAAGAGCAGAAATAAGTGACATAGAGCCCCCCAAAAATACAAAAATTCAATGAAACCAAGAACTGGTTCTTTGAAAAGATAAAAAAGACTGATGCACCTTTAGCCAAATACAACAGAAAACAAAGAGAGGACTCAAATAAATAGAATCAGAAATGAAAGAAGCTATATAAAAATCAATGCAACAGAAATACAAAGGATTATTTAAAAAATACTATCAGCAACTATATGCTAACAAACTGGACAGCCCGGGTGAAATGGACAAATTTCTAGAAGCATACAACCTTCCAAAGCTGAATCAGGAAGAATCAGAAGACCTGAAAAGCCTAAAAACAACTAATAAAATTGAAGCAGTAATAAAAAAAACTCCCAACAAACAAAAGTCTGGGGCCACATGGATTTAACGCCTATTCTATTCAAGCTATTCCAAAAAATTCAAGAGGTGGGAAAACTCCTAAAGCCTTTTTATGAGGCCAGTATCATCCTAATTCCAAAACCAAATAACTACAGGCCAATATTCCTGTTGAACGTAGATGCTAAAATCCTCAAGAAAATACTAGCAAACTGGATCCAGCAATACATTAAAAAGATCATACAACTCAACCAAGTGAGACTTATTCCAGGAATTCAAGGTTGGTATAATATACACAAATCAGTAAATGTGATGCATCACATAAACAGAATGGACAAAAATTATATGATCATATCAATAGATGCAGAAAAAGCATTTGACAAAATCCAGCACCCATTTCTGATAAAAACTCTCAGCAAAATGGGAATAGAGGGATCATACCTCAACAAAATAAAGGCCATATGCAACAAACCTAGAGCCAACATTATACTCAGTGGTCAAAAACTAAAACCATTTTCATTAAAAACAGGAACAAGATAGGGTTGTTTGCTTTCCCTACTCTTATTTAATATAGTAATGGAAGTCCTTGCCAAAGCCATCAGACAGGAAGAAAACATAAAAGCATTCAAATTGTCATTATTTGCAGATGGCATGATATTGTACATAGAAAACCCTAAAGACTCCACCAAAGTACTACTAGATTTGATAAATGAATTTGGCAAGGTAGCTGGATACATAATTAACATTTGAAAATTAATGGCATTTTTATACACCAATTATAAACTCTCAGAAAAAGAAACTAGAAAAGCAATACCACTTACCATTGCAAAAAAAAAAAAAAAAAAGATACCTAGGAATAAATTTAACCAAGGAGGTAAAAACCTGTAATTGGAAAACTACAAAATGTTGAAAAAGAGATAGAGGAAGATATAAACAAGTAAAGAATATACCGTGTTCAGGGGTTGGAAGAATTGACATCATTAAAATAGACTTACTACCCGAAGCAATCTACAGATTCAAAGCAATCCCTATCAAAATGCCAATTGCACATTTCACAGACCTAGAATAAATATTCCAAAAATTTGTATGGAATTAAAAAAACAAACAAACCCTGAACAGTCACAGCAATCTTGAGAAAGAACAAAGTTGAAGGAATCACAATACTAGATATCAAACTATACTACAAAGTCATCAAAACAGATACAGCTCCACCGTCATTGCTCAGGAGTTGAGCATGTACCTATGATCCAGGAGATTTGAGGTTGGATTGCCAGCAGGGCACATGCCAAGATTCCTGGCTTGATCACCAGCAGGGAGCATGACTCTCTCCTTATTGATGTTTCTAGCTCTCTCCCTCTCTCTTCCTCTCTCTGAAATCAATAAAAATACATTTATTTAAAAAACAGCTGGGTACTGTCACAAGAAAATGCATATACATTAGTGGAACAGAACAGAGAAGCCAGATATCTACCCAAGCCATTATACTCAATTAATGTTTGACAAAGGAGGCAAAGACACACAATGGAGTAAAAGTCTCTTTAATAAGTGGAGCTGGGAAAATTGGACAGATACTTTCAAAAAAACTGAAACTAGACCAACAACTGACACCTTAACAATAATAAACTTGAAATGGATAAAATATTTAAATGTACATCATGAAACCATAAAAATCTTAGAAGAAAACGCAGGCAGAAAAATCTCAGACATCTCACATAGCAATATGTTTGCCCATACATCTCCTAGGGCAAGGGAAACAAAGAATTAAATAATCAAATATGACTATGCCAGTATCATGGTGTTTTGAGTTTTGATTACTCTGACCTTGTAGTATAGTTTAATATCAGGTAGCATGATACCTTCAATTTTGTTCTTTCTCAAAATTGCTGAATCTATTGAAGTCTTTTTTGTTTTCACACAAATTTTTGGAATATTTTTTCTAGTCTGTGAATATTTTTATTTTAGTAGAAATTACATTGAATCTATAAATTGCTTTGACTAGTATGGATATTTTAATGATGCTAATTCTTCCAATACATGAGCCCAGTATATGATTCCAATTACTTGTATCTTGCTCAATTTCTTTCTTCAGTATTTTACAATTATCTGAGTACAGATCTTTTACCACCATGGATAAATTTATTCCTATGCACCTTATTTTTTTGTTGTTGTCAAAATTGTACATGGGATTGTTTTCTTAGATTCTATTACTAATACTTCATTACTGGTCTATAAAAATGCCACTAATTTCTTTTATTTTTTATTAGGTTTAGGAAGGGAGAGGGAGAGAGAAATATTTATGAGAGAAAGAAAACATATGGATCAGCTGCCTCCTACTGAGGACTGAGCCTGTGACCTGGGCATGTGCCCTGATCAAGAATCAAAATGGTGACCTCTTGGTACATAGAACAATGTTCACCCAACTGAGACACGCTGGCCAGGGCAAATTTTCACTGATTCTGAATATTAAATATTGTCTCCTGCTACTTTACTGAGTTCATTTTTTCAGTTCTAGTAAATTTTTTTTTGGTAAAGTCTTAAGGGTTTTCTATATACAGTATATGTAATCTGCAATTAATTACAGTATTACCTGTTAGTTTCCTATTTGGATGTCTTTTATGTTTTCTTCTTGTCTGATTGCTATGGCTAGGACTTTGAGTAATATGTTGAATAAGAGTGGTGAAAGGAAATTTCTTTCTTGCTTTTGATGTTAAGGGAAATGCTTTTGTTTGCTTCCTGAGTATTATAGCTGTGTTTGTCACCTCTAACCTTTACTGTATGTAGGTATTTTTTCTCCATTTCCATTTTGCTTAGAGTTTTTATAAGAATTTGATTTTATAAAATGTTTTCTGCATCTATAGATATGATCATGAGGTTTTTATCATTTATATTTTTTATGTGGTGTGTCACCTTTACTGATTTATGAATATTGTATACACCTTGCATTCCCAAATAAATCCCACTTGATCATGTTGTATGATCATCTTAATGTATTAATGCTGGATTTAATTTGCTTATATTTTGTTGAGGATTTTAGCTACTCTAATCATTAAAAATAGTGGCCTATAATTTACTTTCTTTGTAGTGTCTTTCTCTGGTTTGAAATTCAGATAATGCTGGCCACATAAAATAAGTCTGAGAATCTTTTCTACTCTTTAATTTTTTGGAATAGTTAGTGAAAAATAGGTGTTGCTTCTTCAAGTTGGACAAAATTTGCATGTGATGCCATCTTGTCTTGGACTTTTGTTTGATTAGAGTCTTTTGATTATTACTTTGATTTTATTAGTTATAATTGGTCTATTCAGAATCTTTATTCTTTATTTTTATTTTTGAGAGTATTACAGATGAGCCCATTTAACCCCTTTACTCACCACCACCCACCCCTCACCCCTCACCAGGACATGGCCTATCCATTGTCATTGTCCATGCCCTGTTTATATATGCTTATATAACTTCTTTGGTTAATCTCTTCCTGCCCTCCTTCCTGCCTTCCCTCTGAGGACTGTCAGACTGTTTCATGCTTCCATGTCTGTGGTCCTATCCTGTTTGTCAATCTGTTTTGTTCCTTAGATTCTGCATATGAGATCATGTAATACTTGACTTTCTCTCACTGGCTGATTTCACTTAGCATAATTTTCTCAAAGACCATCCATGCTCTCTCCAAGGGTAAGAGATCATTCTTCTTTACAGTTGTATAGTATTTCCTGATGTAAATGCCCCATAGCTTTTTTATTCACTTATCTACTGATGGGCACTTGGGCTATTTCCAGGTCTTAAATATTGTAAATTGTGCTGCTATTAACATAGGGGTGCACATGTTCTTTCTGATTGGTGTTTCAGGATTCTGAGGATATATCCCTAGAAGTGGGAGGACTGCATCAAATGGCAATTTTAATTTGTAAAGGAGCCTCCATACTGTTTTCCATAATGGCTGCACCAGTCTACATTCCCACCAGCAATCTTCCAGGGTTCCCTTCTCCACATTCTTGCCAGCATAATATCATTTCTTGATTTGTTGATGGTAGCCATTTTTACAGGTGTGAAGTGATACCTCATTGTGGTTTTAATTTGCATTTCTCTAATGTTTAGTAACTTTGAGCATTTTTTCATGACTCTTAGATATCTGTATGTCCTCTTCAGAGAAGTGTCTACTCAGGTAATTTGCCAATTTTTTACTTGGATTGTTTGTTTTCCTCATGTTGAGTTGTATGAGTTCTTTGTACACTTTAAAAATTATCCCACTATTGGATACATCCTTGAAAAATACGTTCTCCCATGCATGGGGTTCCTTTGTATTTTCAGGCTAATTTCTTTTGCTGTGCATAAGCTTTTTACTTTGATGCAGTCCCATATGTTTATGTTTTCTTTTGTTTCTCCTGTCCTAGGAGATGTATCAGTGAAAATTCTGCTACATGAGATACCTGTGACTTTACTGTGACTTTACTATGTTTTCTTACAGGATATTTATGGTCTTGTGACTTATATTTAAGTCTTTTATTTATTTTTAATTTATTTCTGTGTAGAGTGAAAGTTGGTGGTCTAGTTTCATTTTTTTTGCATGTAGCTGTCCAATTTTCCCAACACCATTTATTAAAGAGACTGTTTTCATTCCACTGTATGCTCTTGCCTCCTTTGTCAAATATTAACTGACCATAATGGCTTGGGTCTATTTCTGGAGTCTCTGCTCTGTTCCATTAATCTGTATGTCTGGTGTTGTACCAATACTAGGCTGTTTTGATTACAGTGGCTTTGTAGTACAATTTGATATCAAGTAAAGTGATCCCTCCCACTCTGTTTTTTATTCTCAAGATGCTGCAGCTATTCCAAGTGTCTTTTGATTCCATATAAATTTTGAAATATTGGTTTTAGCTCTGTGAAATATGCTGTTGGTATTTTAATAGGAATTGCATTGAATCTATAAATTGCTTTGGGTAGTATGGACATTTTAATATTAATTCTAACAATCCATGAGCATGGTATATTATTCTACTTGTTTATATCTTCCTCTATTTCTTTGTTCAGTGTCCTGTAGTTTTCTGAGTACAGGTCTTTTACATACTTGGTTAAGTTTATTCCTAGGTATCATATTTTTTCAGTTACAATGGTAAATGGTATTTTTTAGTTTCTCTTTCTGAAAGTTCATTGTTGGTGCATAAGAATGCCATTGATTTCTGGATGTTAATTTTGTATCCAGCTATCTTGCCAAATTCATTTATCAAATAGAGTAGAACTTCAATGGAACCTTTAAGGTTTTCTATGTACAATATCATCTCATCTACAAACAGTAACAGTTTTACTTCCTTCTTTCCAATTTGGATGCCTTTTATGTTTTCTTCCTGTCTGATGGCTGTGGCAAAGACTTCCATTACTATGTTGAATAAAAGTGGTGAAAGTGGACATCCCTGTCTTGTTCCTGTTTTTAAGGAAAATGGTTTTAGTTTTTGACCATTGACTATGAGGTTGGCTGTCAGTTTGTCATATATGGCCTTTATTATATTGAAGTATGATCCCTCTATTCCCACTTTGCTGAGAGTTTTTATCAGAAATGGGTGCTGGATTTTGTCAAATGCTTTTTCTGCATCTATTGATATGATCATATGACTTTTTTCTTCATTTTGTTTATGTGATGGTTTTCATTTATTGACTCGTAGATATTACACCAGCCCTGCATCCCCAGAATAAATTCCACTTTGTTGTGGTGTATGATCTTTTCAATGTGTTGCTGAATCTGGTTTGTTAGTATTTTGTTGAGGATTTTAGCCTTTATATTCATCAGAGATATTGCCCAGTAACTTTCTTTCTTTGTAGTGTCTTTATCTGGTTCTGGGATTAGGATGATGCTGGCCTCATAAAAATACTTCGGGAGTTTTCCATCCTCTTGAATGGTTTGGAATAGTTTCAGTAGAATAGGTGGTAATTCTTCTTTGAACATTTGGTAAAACTCATTTGTAAGTCCACTTGATATAGGGCTTTTGTTTGCTGGGAGATTTTTTTGATTAGTGCTTCAATTTCATTAGTTGTTATGGGCCTATTTAGGTTTTCTGCTTCTTCCTGATTTAGCTTTGAAAGACTGTATGCATCAAGGTATTTTTCCATTACACCTAGGTTGTCCAATTTATTTGCATATAGTTGTTCATTGTATTTTCTTACAATCCTTTGTATTTTGATTGGGTCAGTTGTAATATTGTTTCTTTCATTTCTGATTTTATTTATTTTGGTACTCTCTTTGTTTCTTGATGAATCTGTCTAAAGGTGTATGAATCTCATATATCTTTTCAAATAACCAGCTCTTGGATTCATTAATTTTTTTTTTTTTAGTCTCTGTATCATGAATTGCTGCTCTGATTATTACTTCCTTCCTTCTGCTTTCTCAATGCTTTTCTTGCTGTTCTCCTTCTAGTTCTTTTAGTTGTTTTGTTACATGGTTTAATAGAGCTTTTCCTTCTTTCTTGAGGTACGTCTGTACTACTATGAGCATTCTTCTCAAAACTGCTATTTTGTCAGAAATAAGTATTGCTACTCCAGTTTTTGGTGTGTGTTTTTTCCCATTTCCAATTGTATGGAATATTTTTTTCCATCTCTTCATTTTCAGTCTGTGTAAATCTTTTGTTTTCGGGTGAGTCTCTTGTAGACAGCATATATTTGGATCCTGTTTTCTTATCTATTCAGCTACCCTATGTCTTTTGATTGGACCATTTATTTCATTTATGTTTAAGGTCACTATTGATATATATTATTTAATGCCATTTTCTCCCTTTATAGTGATGTACTTTTCTCTCAATATTTCTTCTTTTTCATAGAGCAGTTTGTTTAGCATTTCTTGCAGTACTGGTTTGGTGGTACTGAACTCCTTTAGCCTTCTTTTGTCTGGGATGCTCTTTTGTTTCACTTTCATTTTTTAATGATACCCTTGCTGGATAAAGCAATCTTGGTTGCATGCTCTTGCTTTTCATTACTTTGAGAACTTCATGCCATTTCCTTCTGGCCCGAAGAGTTTTTGTTGATAGATGTGCCTTATGGGGGTTCCCTTATAGGTCACTGCTTGTCTTTCTCTTGTAGTCCTTAATATTCTCTCTTTGTCCTTGAGATTTGCTCTTTTAATTATGATGTGTCTTAGAGTGGGTCCCTTTGGGTTACTCTTCTTTGGAATCCTACACCTTACCATTAAGTGTCTTGTTCTCATTAATTTTCATGAATATCTTTATAAAAATTACTCTGAACTATACTTCTGATAACTTGCTTAACTCCATCTCATAAAGCTCTTTTTCTGGTGATTTTTTCTTTCCTTTAGTTTGGGGTTTGTCTCCCCATTTTTGCGGCTCTTGGTGTTTGTATCTATATATTAGATATATTTGCTGTCTGTCAGTCTTGAGTGGGGTTTTATAGTGTTAGTCCAATGGAGCCCAGAGGTGTGTTTTCTTTACACTTCTGAGATCTTTGCTCTAAGAGTGTCCCATTTGTGGGTTTCTCTTTTGTGGCTTCTTTGCACTCTCCTGTTGTGATTGGCTTTAAATTGTTGTTGACCAATTCTTGAGAGGACTCTCCTCTCTGGTTGGCTGTGTGTCTCAAACACATCTGCTTTGTGTGAGCTGTTGTACAGGTGCTGGCCAGGCTGGACAATACCCAACTAAACTGCCAGGAAACAAGGGGTATCTTACAAAACATTTTGACAATCACCATGAAAACAACCCACATAAAATAGAACTCAGAGAGTGACTGGAGCACACAAATGCAAAAGCAAAGAAAAAAAAAGAGAAAGAAAAATAAAGCTAGAGACAGAAAAATATATTATTGCTAATAGAAACAATTAAAAAAATAATATTAATAAACTAAATTAAAATTTAAAAAATAGGGAAGCTACTGGGTGATAAATGAGGCAGAGAAAAGATTATGAAAGAAGGGTGAGCAAAAAACTAAGGACAGAGTGTAGGAATAGGATAATAGTTGAAAATGAAAAAAATAAAAATACAATAAAGACATAAACAGAAACTAACACTCAAACAAAAAAACAAGAAGACAGAAGGGAGAAGAAAGAAAGAAAGAAAGAAAGAAAGAAAGAAAGAAAGAAAGAGAGAGAGAGAGAGAGAGAGAGAGAGAGAGAGAAAGAAAGAAAGAAAGAAAGAAAGAAAGAAAGAAAGAAAGAAAGAAAGAAAGAGAAAGGAAGGAAGAAAGAGAAAGAAAGGAAGAAAGAAAGAAAACATTATGACAATGGATTGAGAGGAGAGAGAGATAAAGCAAGTGCCAATAAGGAGTCCAGTAAGAGGTATGGAGAAAACTATAGAGAAAAGCAGTAAACTTATTGGTTATAATGATAATGTTCCAGCAATTTAGCAAATAATATCAAGAAAATATTGCAAGTAGAACAAAAGATAAAAACAAGGCACACACACAAAAAAACAAGCTAAGCAAAACAAAATTATTTTTTTTAATTAATTAAATAATTTTAAAAAATTTAAATTTATAAAACTTAAAAAGAAAAAGATTTTTCTTTCTTTTTTTCCTAAGGAAAAAAAAAATTCAATCAGGTGCATTTTATCTGGGCAGTTTATGTTGTCTGAGGCTCACTGTTTTGTATGCTGATTTCAGGTCTCCTGGAAGGTACTTGTGTATCAGCCAATGTGAGGAACTGTCTAGGTTTGGCTCTGGTGTCCTTAGGTAGTTGGTTGATTTGAGGCTCTCTGTGAACCTCCTCCATTTTCAGCTATTTTTCCTCCCCCTTGTGGTTGCCTGGTCTTACTCCAGAGTCTTCTGTAGCATCTTTAGGGTGAAGAATAGCTAGTGTAGCTCAGGATATCACTCCCTTTCCTTAGAGGTTTCACTGTCAGGCACTCACTGTGAGGGAGTTAGTCTCTGCTTCACAGCCAGCTCATCAGTCTCTACCCTATCTTCCAATTCTAGTTCACCATTCCATGGCCTGCTGCAGTTTCAGATTGACTTCGGTCTGTTGCCTTTTTGGTATGGGCAATTTTAGCAGCCTGGGCTCAGTGGGTTTAATTAAAAAACATTCAGGTTAGCACTTTGCCTGCCCAGCCCCTGAAAACTCCTGTTTGTTTTTGATATCTCTTGTTTTCTCATTCTGTAAATACTTTTATATAATTTTATAATATATAATATTTTGGTCAAGTATGTTTGATATCCTTTCTGGGGCTTAAATTTTCAGAGACTTTTCTTAACCTAGATTTGGCTTTGAGTCATTTTAATGGGTCTCTGAAATACCTCATGGGTTTGTTCCCTTTCCTTCTATAAGAGACATTTTAAACTAATTAGTCATATTTGATATGCTTAAAGTACATGAAAAGTTTTGTCAAATAAAGATTTAACACCTAAGTTTTACTTGTATATACATACTTTATTATAAAATTAGATGTCCTAGAGATTATACAAAAATCTTCAAGACTCTACAAAATTATGATATACTTTCATTTGTAATTTTAATTATTATCTTAAAATGTTGTTACAGGATAGCAAATTCCTCTTTCAATTGAATTATCATCAGGTCTATAACCATGCCATTTTGTTTTTTAGTCATTTAAAGATAGTCATTGTTTTGCTCTGATGCATTTGCATATATATATTACATCTTCAGAAAGATCCATGGGAAGGTCTCTGACTGATTCTTATGTACATGTTTCTGAGAATAAATATTTAGATCATACTTTTGAGCTGGGTGATAATTACTAAACTCTAAGGAGTAACTTGATGTATGGAAATAATGGCAAATAATCAGAATATATAAAAAGTGATAATGAGATTGAATGAACTGAAGATTATTATAGTTTTTGTTACTTTTTAAAAAAAGTTTTCTCATTTTTTAATTTCTTTTCCCCAGACATAAGAAAACTTGTGGTGTTTTTTTCTTAAAGAAATTTGGTAAATTATACTTTTATAAGCAATATACAGGTATTGATATTATTCTCCTTACCTGATTTCTCCAGAATTTGGAAAATCCTAATGTTTATTATAATTTTCATGGCAATAACTTTGATTGCATAAAACAAGTAAGATCCAATTTCTTTATAACAGGACAGCATAAAGCCAGTTTCCAATTGTAGTTTTATTAACAAGGCTTTGAATGGCATGTCATGTTTGAGAAAGACATGCCTAGACTTTGTATGTCTGCAAAAGGCTCTAAGGAATGAAGGCTGACTTTGAAACTGATAAAAGCTCCTTGGAAAATGACCTATTACATTGCTTATTAATATGCTTCATTGCAGTCTTTCCAGGTAAGGAGCAAATGTTGATTTACTAGGAAATGGGAAAGGAAGCAACTCAAGACATTTTGGGGACCTCAAGAACTTGAGGAACTCACCCAAATAGGTAGATACTGTAGGCAAAGTCTCAGGGAAACTAGGTGGCTTGGAGATTTTATTTGCCTAAGGGTTAATTAAGCTCAATCTGGAGATACATGATAAGATTCCAGGAAAGCAGATTTAAAAGAGCCTATATAATCAATTGGTATTCTTGTGGTGTTTATGAAAATAATTAGGACAAACTGAAATGGGACTTAGTGGGATAAGTGAATTGACTTAATTGGGCCCTTTTAAAATAAGGGTAATTTTAGGGGGAGAAAAGTTGTGTTTCAATAGACTATTACTCACAGTTATGGACATCAGATTCTAGTTCAATTAATTGTCTTTCAAGTGTTATTTTTCACTTTTGAACAACAACCTCTAGACACCAACACCACCCACCTTCTGATGTGCCCAGCCCATATTGCCCCTCTGACAGAAAGCAAGGATATCTAGGCTCTAAAGGATAATTCATCCCTCTTCAGTAGAATGCAGCTACAGAAAAAACCCTTGCACCCCCTTTCCCTGAAAAGATTCTGAGCCAAGACCCATGAGAGGGAAATATATTGGACAGTTAGACAAGATCAGAGCAGGGATACGCTAGGTACAGAAGTTCACCGAGGTAGAAAGCCTAAGGTGACTAACAATGGGCATGAGGAAAAGAGAAATTGATAAAAAGAGGCAAATAAACAGATAGTGAAATGAAGTGGTGACTCATAATAAATGACAAGGCCCAGAGGCTCCTCTGAACATATCCTGACCCACTATTATCACCCCACATGAGTACAGCTGATGGTGAGGAACAAGTTGATTGACATTTTAGTAGAAACAGGAGCCATGTACTATTTCTTGACTTCCAAGTTGTCTTAAAAATATGGACAACAGTTTTGGTAGCAGGATGTAAGAAGACAAATGCAACAACAAGATTCTTCAGCCTTTGGAATGCCAACTTAGAGGTCTTAAGATATCACACAACTTCTATATGCCTAAATGCCCCATTTCTCTCCTGGGGTGGGACCGATTTTCTATGTAAATTGCATGCCAAATATGTTGCATGCCAACATATTTTCCTAAAAGGAAGCATCTTCACCTTCAGGTCCCACTGGAACATGCACTCCAACTCCAGATGCTTTTAACTTATTCAGGAGAACCCAGAAGAGAACAGGTTCCTCCTGAGACCTAGAAGCAAGTGTGTAAAATCATATGGGACTCTGAGGTGAGCAATCAATGTTCACCCAAATGGCTTGAGATTTCCCTAGAGGAACTGCAGATGGTGATGAATATTTTTTTGGATATTCCCTTGTAAGAATAGTTGTCCCTGTAAGAATAGTTGTAAATCAACAAGTACTATGAAATCTCTCCAAGACTTTCATCACTATAGCCAATAAAACTGCCACCTCAGTTGCTAATATTCATAAATCTCTAGACTCTCTAGCCAAGATTGCTTTAGACAATCATATCGCTTTAAACTGTATGTGAGCAGACAAAGGAGGTGCTTGCATGATAATCAACTTAGTGGTGTACATATAGTAACACTTCAGCTGAGGGAGAAAGAAGCATCACCAAAATTAGGCAACAGGCTATTTGGCTTCAGCAAACCTAGAATCATCACACCCCTATGTTTGAGGCAACTGGAGATTAGTTTGTGAGTCTATGAGTACCACAAGGACTTAGGCCCATATTTGGAGAAATTTTTAGCTTAGGTTTAAACATTTATTTCTTTAAATACTTGTCATTAATGTTATGAAGCTTCTTAAAATTGCTTTCCCCACACCAGAAAAATTACATTTACCTTAAGGAATGTATCTTACAGGATTTGGGTTTACAACAGGCTCAAGATATTCATTTCCCCAGGAAATTCAAAAACTTCATAGGAATGGAGAAAGAATTAAGTGGGGACTTATAACAAGGAATGAATATGGTATACTTATATAAGGCTTTCCATATTAAACTTAATAAATGCTAAACCCAGCTTGTTACTCTAACCTGGTATTGTTGTCTCAAAACTTGAGTTTATGTGTTAAAAGTTGCTTTTCTAAGTATGCTTTACTAGAATCAGCAGTTTTAGTTCCTGTGTGAACCTTAGTAGCAGCCTGACCTTCAAGGCCCTAGCTAGTGCTGACCACCTGGACACAGGAATTCATGAACAAAAAACCAGATGGCCAACTTGATACTGACAATAAAAACTCACACTGCAACCAGCAAGGACACTACCTGCATGTCTATAGCCCTGCCCCGATATCTTTTTTCTCCTTTTCCTCTCTCTCCTTATAAAAACTTCTGCCTTCACTGAAGAGTTAAAGTGGGATTTCCTAAGAGAGTCCCCATCTTCTCAGGTTGTCAGTGCTTGAATAAGTCTCTCTCCTTTTCATCAGCACTTATCTTATGAATTTGGCTTTCACTACAACAGGGAGCTTAACTTGGGTTCGGTTACAATATAACATTCTAAAATAAAGATAAGACTTATAAATGAAAGTGTATTATAACATTGAAGACTTTTGGAGTTTAATATGATTTTTAGAACACCTGTTTTAACAATAAGTAATATATGTATACAAACAAACATAGTTATTATTTATTTGACAAAGATGCCACCAGTACTGGGCCTCAAAAAGATCAGCAAAAGACCAGTCTCCCTTAAAACTGCTGTCACCTGCTGGGAGCCCTAAGGCTAAGCCACTGAAAGAGCCTCAGGGGGATCTCAAGTTAGGTGACACAGAGTCCATGGATGTCATCAGGAATGAGCTACTGGAGTTTGCCAGGCTAATGCAGAATCAGGTTTGGCCAGTGGGGAGAGGGCTAAACAGTAAAGATGCCACCTGTTGGCCACCTGTTGGAGAAGGCCTCAACACAGAAAACATGGTGACTGTCCTTCCAGCACTTCTACAGAAGCCATACAACTCAGTCTCTCCCTGGTGCCCTACTTGTCTTCTACTAGCCACCATCCCTCCTCTGGAGTCCAAGATCAGTGCCTGGGGTGGGGAAGGAACCAGGTGGAGGGGGGCAATGGTAAAAAAATGGGGGACATCTGTGATACTCTCCCCCACAATAAAGATAAATTTAAAAAAAGAAAAGTTATTCTTTCTCTATCTCCCTTAAATTGCTTTATTCCTGTGTTGAAAATCTTTTGGCTATACTTGTGTGTGTCTATATCTTGTTCTGTTACATTACTGATCTATATGTTTATTTGTTTAACAACACTCCATTGTCTTGATCACTATAGTTTTTAATAAGACTTACAATAGGATAGAATGATTTTTCCCACTTTATTCTTTTTCAGTTTGGGTTAGCTAGCCTAGTACCAATGTCTTTTCCATAATAACTTGGACAAGTTATTATGCCTCTCAGCTTTTTCTATTCTAATGATAAATATAATATCTGATGTAATATACTTGTAAGAATTTGATGTAATTAATGTCTAAATATGTTTTGATCATTAACAGGTTTCTTTCTTGTCTCTTTCTGAGTGATTCAAATAGGTAGGCTCCAGTGTACTTCTCTCAATCCCTTTCAGTAATCATATTTTGTTGATTTAGCTTGAACCCCTTAAATCAATGATTTCTCCTCTACTCCTGCAGACCCCAGCCAGTGTTTCACTATTTCTCTGTATAAAATTTCATGTACCAATCATTGTCACTCTCCTTATTGTCTTCCCTTTTCCCTCCCCTCTTTTTTTCCCCCACTCTGGAGCTCATATTAAAGCTTAGCTTTATTACTGAGAAAACTATTTGTAGTCACCTACCATAGTTTTACTCTTTTTTTCAAAAACAAAAGAACAGTGACATCTTGCTGTAACATGGGGATCAGGTAAAATAGACAGGCTTCTAATATTCCCTTGGTTTATATTATATATGCATCTCACTGTTTGAAAATTACTGAGCAATGGAAAATATTGATAATGTAGTGAAAGAGTTCAGAGCTTCTGCCTACAATAAATATCTCTAAATGCTCAGCCACAAATTATTTCCCTCCCCAGTAAGGGGAAAACCCAAAGTCAGAGAGCTGTGCATAATTTCATAGGTTGTGTCTACTAGTTGGGCTGTATTCATTTTACGTGATGAGCAAGTTCTAATACAATTGAAATAAAACACAAACTGCCACATATGAATTGATTTGCCTTGTGATTATAGGATCAACTCATTGAGAAACAAGATTAAATTTTCAGCAAAAACTTAATTTCCAAAGCCATTTGGTGGTCTGTAATATCTATTGAAAGTAATTATCTTTCAAAAAAATTCAACTCTTAATCTTGGACTTAAAATTGCAATAAAAAAATTTACCACTGATAAGCCATCAAACTGCTGTGTGGTAGGGCAAGTGGGTTATTCAGCTTTTACTTCTGGTAAAAAGTCATGGAACTGGTGATGTCTAAGTTCATGGGAGTGAGTCAAGTTTACCATTGACATTGGTATAGCAACACACGATAGGTTTAAATATACTTTTTTGTGTAGTGCCTGCAGAAGAGTAACACAATAATCAAAGGACTTAAATACCTTACATAGTGAAGTGATTTGTCAGTTTACCTATCTGCATACATTTTTACCACTGTTATTTTTAGTACATTTTAACAGATTCTGGTTTAGTTTTCTCTGAATTTGTACTTTCTCAACTGCTCTAAAAATATTCTTACCATTAGTTGTTCTATAAAGGCTATTAATAAAGACTCAGTCTTTAGTCACTTCAAAGGTTACATTGGCTTCTCAAAAAACAGCAACAACAGTGGTGTAATGTCTTTCACCTTAACAATCAAGGAAATCCACCTGAAAAAAGTCACCTTGCTTTAATTGGCTGTTGTTGCCCCTGAAGTCCGAGATGCTGACTATTCTCTGAAAGGCTAATTACCTGGGTTTATTTCCTACGTACACACTTCTTCAGCAGCTGCTATGAAACAAGACTTAATAAGCTCGGCACTGGTAAATTACCATCCTTGAATGGTTTTGCACTGTAATAAGCAAAAGAGAAAAAGAAAAAAAAGAAGTATAATAACATTATGGAACTTGAAACATTAAAACTATCTTACTATAATTTTTGTTCTAATTTTTAAAAAAATATTACAAATGTCCCATTTTCTCCCCAATGACCCTTTCCACCCCATACCATTCCCCTGCCCAGTCCCTCTCCCCACCATTGTCCCTGTCCATGCCTTGTGAATATATGCATATATATTCTTTGGTTAATCTCCCCCCCTCCACCCACCCACCCTCCTCCATCCCTCTGACATTCGTCAGTCTCATCTATGCTTCCATGTCATTGAATCTATTCTGTTCATCAGTGTATTAAGTTCTTTAGATTCCACTTATAAGGGAGATCTTTTGATGTTTGTCTTTCACTGCATGGCTTATTTCATTCAGCATAATATTTTCCAGATCCATCCATACTGTCCCAAAGGGTACGAGATTCTACTTCTTTACAGCTGCGTAGTATTCCATGGTGTAAATGTCCCACAGCTTTTTTATCCACTCTTCTGCTGATGGGCACTTGGGCTATTTCCAGATCTTAGCTATTGTAAACTGTGCTGCTATGAACATAGGGGTGCATATATCCTTTCTGATTAATGTTTCAGGATTCTTAGGATATATTCCTAGAAGTGGAATCACTGGGTGAAAAGGCAGCTCCATTTTTAATTTTTTGAGGAAGTTTCATACTGTTTTCCATAGTGGTTGCACCTGTCTGCATTCCCACCAGCAGTGTACCAGGGTTCCCCTTTCTCCACGCCCTCACCAGCACATGTGGTTTGTTGATTTGTTGATGGCAGCCATTCTGACAGGTGTGAAGTGACACCTCATTGTGGTTTCAATTTGCATCTCTCTGATGGTTAGCAATGGATGTTGATTATTTTCTTATGTCTGTCTTGCCTATCTGTATGTCCTCTTTGGAGAAGTGTCTATACAAGCCCTTTGCCCATTTCTTAATTGGGTTGTTTGTCTTCCTCTTGCTGAGTACTATGAATTCTTTGTACACTCTGGAAATTAGCCGCTTGTCAGATACATCCTAGGCAAATATATTTTCCCAGGCCATGGGGTACATTTGTATTTGGAGGCTGTTTTCTTTTGCTGTGCGGAAGTTTTTAGTTTGATGTATTCCAATTTCTTTATTTTTTCTTTTGTTTTTCTTGCCCTAGGAGATGTATCAGTGAAAAGTCCACTATGTGGGATATCTGTGACTTTACTCTCTATGTTTTCTTCCAGGAGTTTTATGGTTTTGTGACTTACATTCAAGTCTTTTATCCATTTTGAGTTTATTTTTATGGAGGGTGAAAGTTGGTGGTCTAGTTTCATTTTTTTGCATGTATCTGTCCAAATTACCCAGAACCACTTATTGAAGAGACAGTCTTTACTCCATTGGATACTCTTCCCTCCTTTGTCAAATATTAATTCACCATAATGGTACGGGACTATTTCTGGGGTCTCTGTTCTGTTCCATTGATATATATGCCTGTAGTTGTATCAATACCAGGCTGTTTTGATTAGAGTGGCTTTGTAATACAGTTTGATGACCGGTAATGTGATCCCTCTGACTCTGTTCTTTTTTCTCAAGATGACTGCATCCATTTGGGGTCCTTTTTGGTTCCATATAAATTTTTGAAATGTTTATTCTAGGTTTGTGAAATATGCTGTTGGTATTTTAATAGGAATCACATTGAATTTATAAATTGCTTTAGGTAGTATGGACATTTTAATGATATTATTTCTTCCAATCCATGAGCATGGTATGTTCTTCCACTTGTTTAAATCTTCCTCTATTTCTTTTTTCAGTGTCATGTAGTTTTCCAAGTACAGGCCTTTTACATCTTTGGTTAAGTTTATACCTAGGTATCTTATTTTTTTAGTTGCAATGGTAAATGGTATTGCTTTTTTAGTTTCTCTCTCTGAAAGTTCATTGTTGGTGTATAAGAATGCCATGGGTTTCCAGATATTGAATTTGTATCCACCTACCTTGACAAATTTGTTTATCAAATCTAGTAGTACTTTGATGGAGTCATTAGGGTTTTCTATGTACAATATCATGTCATCTGCAAATAATGGCAGTTTTACTTCTTCCTTTCCAATATGGATACCTTTTGTATTCTTCCTGTCTGATGGCTATGGTGAGGACTTCCAGTACTATGTTGAATAAGAGTGGTGAAAGTGGACATCCCTGTCTTGTTCCTGTATATAAGGGAAATGATTTTAGTTTTTGCCCATTGAGTATGATGTTGGCTGTAGGTCTGTCATATATGGCCTTTATTATGTTGAGGTATGATCCCTTTATTCCCACTTTGCTGAGAGTTTTTATCAGAAATGGGTGCTGGGTTTTGTTGAATGCTTTTTCTGTGTCTATTGATATGATCATATGATTTTTGTCCCTCATTTTGTTTATGTGATGTATCACATTTATTGGTTTGCAGAGGTTCTACCAGGCTTGCATGCCCGGAATAAATTCCACTTGGTCATGATGTATGCTCTTTTTAATGTATTGCTGGATCTAGTTTGCTAGTATTTTAGGGAAGATTTTAGCATCTATGTTCATCAGAATTATAAGCCAGTAATTTTCTTTTTTTGTAGCATCTTTATCAGAAGGATGGGATTAGGATGATGCTGGCCTCATAAAAAGAGTTTGAGAGCTTTCCCTCCTCTTGAATTTTCTGGAATAGTTAGAATAGAATAGGTGTTAATTCTTCATTGAATGTTTGGTAAAACTTGCCTGTAAATCCCTCTGGCCCAGGACTTTTGGTTGCTGGGAGTTTTTGGATTAATGCTTCGATTTCATTAGTTTTTATCAGCCTATTCAAGTTTTCTGCCTCTCCTTGATCCAGCTTCGGAAGGTTGTATGCTTCTAGGAATTTGTCCATTTCTCCTATTTTGTCCAATTTGTTGGCATATAGTTGCTCATAATGTTTTCTTACAATCCTTCGTATTTCTGTTGGGTCAGTTGTTACATCGCCTCTTTCATTTCTGATTTTATTTATTTGGGTCCTCTGTTTGTTTCTTAGTAAGTCTGGCTAAAGGAGCATCAATCTTATTCACCCTTTCAAAGAACCAGCTCTTTGTTTCATTGATTTTTTGTATTGTTTTTTTAGTCTCTATGTCATTAATTTCTGCTCTGATTTTTATTATTTCCTTCCTTCTACTTCCTCGGGGCTTTTCTTGCTGTTCTCATTCTAGTTCTTTTAGTTGTTGTGTTAGATGGTTCATTACATCTTTTTCTTGTTTCTTGAGATAGGCCTGTAATGATATGAATTTTCCTCTCAAGACTGCTTCCGCCGTGTCCCATAGGTTTTGGGTTGTTGTCTGTTCATTTTCGTTACTTTCCATGAAGTGTTGGATTTCTTCCTTGATCTCATTGGTAACCCATTCATTGTTTAATAATATGCTATTTAGCCTCCATGTGTTTGAATATTTTTGAATTTTTCTGTGAAGGTTGATTTCTAGTTTTATGGCATTGTGATCTGAGAAGATGCTTGATATGATTTCAATCTTCTTATATTTGTGTGGTCTGCTTTTGAGAATGTTCCATGTGTACTTGAGAAGAATGTGTATTTTCCTGCTTTGGGTGAAATGTTCTGTAAATGTCAATTAAATCCATTAGGTCTAGTGAGTCACTTAAGGTGTGTGTTTCCTTGTTGATTTTTGTCTTGATGATCTGTCCAATCCTGGCAGAGGGGTGTTAAAGTCCCCCACTATGATGGTGTTGCTGTCAACCTCCCCTTTAAAGTGCCCCCATAATTTTTTTATATATTTAGCTGCTCCTATATTGGGTGCATAAATATTTATAAGGGTCATTTCCTCCTGTTGGACTGATCCCTTTAGTAATATGAAGTAACCATCTTTCTCTCTTGTTATGGTCTTTATTTTGAAGTCTTTTTTGTCATAAATAAAAATTGCTACTCCAGCTTTCTTTTCCTTTCCATTTGCATGGAATATTTTACTCCATCCCTGCACGTATAGCCTGTGTGAGTCTTTTGCTCTCAGGTGGGTCTCTTGTAGACAGCATATATTTGGGTCCTGTTATCTTATCCATTCAGCTACCCTATGCCTTTTGATTGGACATTTATTCCATTTACATTTAAGGTTACTATTGATATCAACTTAGAGAATGCCATTTTACCCCTTTATGCTGATGTACCTTTCTCTCACTATTCCTTCTTTTTCTTAAAGCAGACCTTTTAGCATTTCTTGCAATGCTGGTTTGGTGGTACTGAACTCCTTTAGTCTTTTTTTGTCTGGGAAACTTTTTATTTCACCTTCAATTTTAAATTATAGCCTTGCTGGATAAAGCAATCTTGGTTGCATGTTCTTGCTTTTCATTTCTTGGAGAACTTCATGCCACTCCCTTCTGGCCTGAAGAGACTCTGTTGAGAAATCAGCTGTCAGCCTTATGGAGGTTCCCTTGTAGGTCACTGCTTGTCTTTCTCTTGCAGCCCTTAATATTTTCTCTTTGTCCTTGAGACTTGCCATTTTAATTATGATGTGTCTTGGAGTGGGTCTCTTTGGGTCCCTCTTGTTTGGAACCCTCTGTACTTCCCAAACTTGTGTGGCTTTCTCCTTCACCAGCCTAGGGAAATTTTCTATCATTATTTCCTCCACCAAGTTCTCTATCCCTTGCTCTCTTTCCTACCCCTCTGGCACTCCTATAATGAGAATGTTGTTTCTCCTCATGTTGTCCCAAAGTTACTTTAGACTGTCCTCATGCTTTTTAAGTGCTTTTACTTTTTGCTGCTCTAATTGTGTGATTTTTTTCTATCTTGTCTTCTAAGTCACTTATTCTATCTTCTGCTTCATTGAGCCTACTTTTAATTTCTTCCAGTGCATTCTTGATATCAGATACAGCATTCTTTATCTCTCTCTGAATTTTGTTTATGGTGTGTATATCTTTTTTCATGTTTTCACTGAGGTCCGTCATCTTATCATCTCGTGTCTTCTTAAGTTCCTTGAACATCTTCATCATCAATACTCTGAACTCTGTGTCTGATAACTTGCTTAACTCCACCTCATCAAAGTGTTTTTCTGTTGACTTTTCCTTTTCTTTAATTTGGGGGTTGCTTCTTTGTCTCCCCATTTTGGTAGGTCTTAGTGTTTGTACCTACATATTAGATATATTTGCTGTCTCCCAGTCTTGTGGGATGGGCTTTTGTCTGTGGGTCCAGTGGAGCCCAGAGGTGTGTTTTCCTTATACTGCTGAGCTCTTTGCTCTAGGCATGTCCCTCTTGTGTGTGTCCCTTTTGTGGTTTCTTTATATTCTCCTATTGTGGTTGGGTCTTGATTGTCGTTGATCAGTCCTTAGCAAGACCCTCCTTGCAGGTTGGCTAACTGTGTCTCAGCCCCATCCTCATCATGTAAACTGTTGTATGGGTGCTGGCAAGGTAGGAAAACACACAACTAAATTTCTAGGAAAGAAGAGGTATCTTACAAAATATCTTGACAGTCACAATGAAAATAACCCATGTTATTTAAAAATAGAACTCGGAGAGTGAAGGGAGAACACACACACATGCAAAATGCTGAATAAAAAAAGAGAGAAAGAAAAGTAACCCTTAGAGAGAAAGAGATGTATATTGTTGTTAATACTGGTGAAAACTTAGAAAATAATAATAAACTGAAAAGTAAAAAATAGAGAAACTACTGGGAGATAACAGAAGCAGAAAAACAATTCTGAAAGAAGGGCCAAACATTAAGGGAGAGAATAGGAATAGGATAATAGATGAACATGAGAGAAAAAAAGACAGTAAACAGAATAAGAGAAACTAACAATTGAACACAAAGACAGGAAGACAGAAGGGAGGATAACAAAAGAATGAAAGAAAAGTAGGAAAAGAAAAAGAAAAGAAAGTTATGCCAATGGATCAAGAGGATAGAGAGCGATATAGCCCAGGCAGGGAGGTATTTGGGGGAAATTATAGAGGAAATCATTAAACTTGTTACAATGATAAAGTCCCAGTCATTAAGCAGGAATATCAAGAAAGTCTTGAGAGTAAAGCAAGAATAAAACAAAACAAAGGAAATAACCAAAAGAAAACTAAAAACAAGCTAAGCAAGAGAAAATTCTTTTATAAAAAATGGAAAAGAAAAAAAATTTAGTTAAAAAATGTTTAAAAAAAATTTTTTTTATAAATTTTAAAATGAACAAAAAAATTTCCTGCTCTTTCTCTTCTGCCTAAGGAAAAAAAAAAAAGAAAAAAGAAACAAAACCACAAACAAAAAACAGAAAACAAACAGAAAAAACAAAACAAAGCAAAAACAGATGAAAAAAAGGTAGTCACTTCTGGGCAGCTCATGTTGTCTGAGGGTCACTATTTTGTGTGCTGATTTCAGTTCTCCTGGGAGGTACTTGCATATCAGCCAATGTGAGGAGCCGGGCAGGTTTGGCTCTGGTGTCCTTAGGTAGCTGGTTGATCTGAAGCTCTCTGTGGACCACCTCCTCTTGTCAACTATTTTGCAACCTTATAGTTACCTGGTCTTACTCCAGAGTCTTCTGGAGAGTCTTTAGGGTGCAGGGTGGCTAGTGTAGCTCAGGGTATCACTCTCATTAGAAGTGACATGGTCAGATGCTCACTCTGTGGGCATTAGTCTCTGGTCCACTGCTAGTTCCTCATTCCATACCCTATCCTCTGATTCTAGTTCCCCATGCACTGGGCTGCTGCAGTTTCAAACTGATTTCAGCCTGTTGTCTTTTCTGTATGGGCCGTTTCAGCAGCCTGGCTCAGTGGGTTCAATTAAAAATACATTCTGGTGAGCCCTTTGCCTGTCCTGGTACCACCAGGGGTTTTCAGCATTTCCTCCAGTTCCCAATCAATAGTCCCTGAGAATCTGATTCTTGTAATGTCCTCCTGTGAGCTGCTCACCCTTCCCCTTCAGGACTGTGCCCTGTGGGTGTGTCTGGGGCTTTAGAGAGCTGGACCAGCCCCTTTTCTGTTGGGGGCGGTGCTCCTGGCTGCAGGAGAGGCAGGTGGGCTCCGCCCCTCCCTGCTCAGCTCTGATTGGCTGGTTGCACGAAGGCAGCCTCTCAGTCTACTGTGCAGATCCCAATCCTAGCCTCCATTGGTCTGTCCATGCAGTGCATGCTGGGAAGTTGGGAACCAGTTCTGCGATCAGACTCACAAAGGCGCAAAGCAACACATAGGCAGATAGTCCGCCCTGCAAGGTCCTGCCACCTGCCCACCAAGAAACCCAGGGGGAGGGTACCCAAAGTCAGCTGCATGGAGCTCCCCGCACTGCTGGTCTCAGCAAAGCTGGGGAAGCTTCACGCACCACCAGGGTTCCCCTTAGGGCTGGTCACCAATCCCAGCCTTGGCACTGGGAGCTCAGGGCTGGAGGACACCCTCAGGGCTGGTCACAGATCCAAGCCTTCTGGCACCAGGAGCTCAGGGCAGGGAGGGCTAAGCAGATTCAGTGCTTTCTGGGGCTCAACACAATGTCCCACAGGGAGGCAGAGGGTCCCCGTGTGCGGCTGCTCAGTGCAGTCCTCTGGTCCCTTACCATTTGGGAGCCACAGGCCTTGGGACAGCCTTCCCTATGGTCAGCACCCTGAACACTAGACGCCGGTTGCAGCCACCACTAGAAGCTTCATTTTGCTAGGAAGGCACCATCTTCCACTAGAGGCTTTTTTTCCTAGGAAGGCCCTGTCCCCTCCTCGCGGGCTCAGCTCTCCCCTGTGCCCCTCTGCCCTGTGTGCGGGGCGCTCCTTCCCCTCTCATTGCTCCGGGTATGAGGTTCCCACTTTTGGATGCCATCCGCACTCCCACAGGGACAGAGCTTTGCAGCCTCCAAGCCCCCGGGCACAGGCTTCAGGGGACTCCCCCTTCCTATGACCCCCCCTCTTACCAGACTCTGTGATGTTTCTTCAGTGCTCCCCACTCACACTTCGTCCACTCAGATATGTTTCTTCAGTTTTTCCAAGCTGGCTATGTAGGATTTTAGGAGTAAATCGAGTCCATGACTGGGAGCAGGGGGTGCTCTGCTGTTTCTCACAGCACCGCCATCTTCCCTCCTCTTACTATGATTTTCAAATATGCCAAGCAGCAGTGCAAAAGAACAAGAGCTCCATACACTATTTTAACTCCTGAACTCTACATATGTAAGTGAATGACCATGGTTATATTCCAGTACAACTTTCTTTATGATTACAAAATGAGTTTCATAAAATATGTGACATGAAATATCTGCCATGCCCCCAACCACTTTAAAATTTAAAAACAGCTGGTAGGCTGACTGGATGCAGATCACAGTTTGTTGACTGCTGGCTAAGAGGCTGGCTAAAGGAAAGATACAATTAAAAATCTGGTTAAACTTTAATCAAGATTCCAAATTTATTAATAAAGTCTCACTCTTTAGTCACTTCAAAGAGTGACTTTGAACTCCCACTTTGTACTCTGGCTGATAAACTCCTTTTTTAGTAGAACCAGGGCCCTGCTTTGTTTTTTAATCACAACTATCTCTTCACCCTTTTTCTTTAATAACTGTCCATAGTCTTCCCTGCAGATACAGGATTATTACCTGCAGTTGAAATACATTTTCCTTGCCCTTCACATTTGTTTTCCAAATGTAATTTCTGCCTCCTTCTAAAAATTCCCATGTCTTTTTAGCTTGTGCCTTAGACTCTGCTTTTCTCTCTTTCCAATTATATAATTAGTAAGACCCAACTCTGCATACTGTGCCCCAGCCCTTACCACCCTTGCCCACTTTTCTTCCATTATAACCTGACCACTGTATCCTATTTAGACAGGAACCACACTGCCCCTGTCTTCCATCACAACCCTAACCATTCAAGTATTTCCTCCATCACTTCCAAGATCACATTGCTATACAATTGAGCCAAAGATGCTGTTTGTGTTTTGACACATAGTTTATTTCTTCACTGAAGTAGCTGAAAACAACTGGCACTACAGTCAAAAATATATACTCCAATGATTTCATCAGATCCTCCATCAGGATTTGACTTCTTTCCTCCTGCCTGAAGGAGTACAAGATCAGGATTTGGTAAGGTAGGTGGCTTTTTTTGAGACCTTGCTCTGTTTCTCTGCCTCAACATCTTTCCAAGGTGTCTAAGACTCCTATTCTGCAGACAAGGTTCTTTTAGCCTTTGGCACCATCCTGTATACCAAACCCTGAGAATTCACATCCGTGATCATGCTCTTAATCAGGGCTGCCAGCTCTAACTTCTGCCAGTGTAGTTTATACATGACTTGGACTGCTTTCTCAACGATTGGCTTTCCTCCCTACTGTGAAGAAGAGTCCTCAGGACAACAGTCCCTTTACTTGTGGACCCCCATCATACAAACTCTGGTGCTCACAAGTCCTCAGGAAACTAGATGTACCAGTCCCACTGGCAAGCTTGTGTGTGGGAAAGGAGAATGAGCTTTCAGTAAGTGCACGGCTCCCTTGCACAGAAAGGAAAAACAACAAAATAGTACTCTTCCAAGATGACATTCTTTCCAGCTGACAAAAACTGGGTGCTCTTTGTTGCACTTTCTGAGTCCACTGGAGAGACTTCTAGTTGCAAGGCAGTGCCTTCATATCACAAAGCCCAAAATATGACAACTCATAACTCAGAAACTAGCTGCAGTCTTCCTCACAGTATCTCCCTAAGAAATGGTCTTCTTTTTCCACTAGGAGGCACCCAGGAGTCCTGGTTGGCATTGATGGTGCAGGGAGGAAGAAGAGAGAGTTTCTAAGAAATACCTGCAGGTTCTGGGCTCATATGTAGTGGCTCCCAGTGAGTGGGGGCAGGTTGGAGTGGGGCAGAAAGAGGCAAAGCAGTAAGATTGCTTGCAAGGATGAATGGAGGGGGTTTCCAGAACAGCTCTTGACATGCCTAAGCTTGACAGCTTGTTCAAGATGTGGAATCTTGAACACCAAATTGAAAAGCTCTCAGAAAGCCTTGGGATGTGAGAGAAGCTGTGACTGGGTTTCTGTAGTACTCTTTACTCTGGGACGAGCATCAGAGCACTGTTTCCACTGAACCTCCATCTGCATTCTTGTCCCAGTTGACAAGGTGGCACTAGGACCAGGACAGTAGGAATAATGCATAGGGGTGACACCACAGAGGCTGCAAGTTTGGTGGGCAGGCAATGACCTGCACTGGCCATTGAGCTGAAGCAGCTGGAACTGGATGTGGAAAGCAATGGCGCAACACAGCCTCAAAGGCCATGACACCCGACAAGCCAACTACTGTCACTGCTCCTGTGTTTAAAGTTTTTGGAAGCCAAGCATGAGTATATGTTTGGTAGTTGAATGGAACTTGCCCTGTTAAGCTGAGTGCTGTGTGCTGTTGGCAACCTTACACCTCCACTCACCAACATCAGGATACAGCCAAACATTGCTTGCTTGACCCTTTGCCCAAGAGTACTGTGATCCTCAAACAGGTTTTCACCTCCAGCCCACTGCAGAATAGACAGGCAGCATGTCTCCATCCCTTGCTACTCACAGCTCCCACTAGGTGTGAACAAAATTATTTTAATAGGCATAACAGCTCCTTAAAATTGACATAAACCCCAACCCTCCAAACCAAAGGCTGCCTACCCCAACTTATCATGTCTACATGACTTCATTTCCTGACAGGATGACATTCCTTTTGCATCACTGAAATAAGCCAATATATACGCTGCATGTACACTCAAGTCCTAAGGAAAACAAACTGTGGGGCCTCACTGGCATGCTAACTACTGCTCTCAAATTTCACTAAGTCACAGAGACATGGAAAACAAAACAAACATATCCTAGGGAACAATCAGTTCGTCTGCATGGAGAACAGTGTTGATGTAAACAGAACACTGGAAGAGATAATCTTTACTATTCCTGTGGTTCCTTGTGGGACTGCCTGCCCAGGGAGGTGGTTTCTTGATCTGACCAAGCACAAGTAGCCAATCTTGAATGGAGCAACTGGCCTTTTCACCATAACCCATTTATCAGAAGCTCTCTTCTTTTTATACCTAAAGGATTTCAGTACTACTAGGTGTGTGGGTTGTTCCCAACAAGAGCTTCAGGTGCCCTTTGGACAGGTGGTGGCTTGGAGCGAGTTAGCACAGGGAAAGGGTAAGGCTGAGCTGTGCAAAACGGCTGGAGAGGCTGCAAGTGTCCTGAGCTTGGGTGCTTGGGTTCTGCCATATCTTTAGGAATCGGGTTAAAGCTGGAAGGCAAGTGAAGCTAGATGGGTGAGTCCTTGATTAAGAGACATTTGAGACTCAAGGGTCACTACCTGGGTGGTCCTCTGGTTGCCTTCTTGCTACCGCTACATCCCAGGCAGTTGGAGGGACAGAAATTATCAGGACAGCAGTTTGTTAGGCATATGCTGCCTGCTGGGTAGACAGGGCAGTGCAATAGCTAGGTGGACAGCTCGGGACTGAAAGAAGACATACCTGAGGGTGCATATGGGCCCCTGACTCCAAGAGCCTAATGGTGGTGTGCAGGAGTCACTGGCATGTTTAGGAGCTGGCTGCAGCCTGGAGCTGTGCCAGTCCCTGCTGTGCAGTATCAGTTCCAGAGCCTCCTACTGGGGCTTTTTTATATCTATGGCTCTAACACAGTCAATGCTTCTATCTCAGAAGGAAAGCACAGTAGGTCCTTATTTGTACTTGCTTGGGAGACAGACTACCTGGGAATTCTAGACTCAGGGTTTCACATCTGCCAGCCAGCTGTCTCTCTCTCTCTCTCTCTCTCTCTCTCTCTCTCTCTCTCTTATCATCCAAGCTATGTGCTGTAGTTGTTGACAGTTTGCCATTGTTATAACTACTGACTACCAAGCTGGCATAAAAGAAGACCCATGGAGATGACCCTGAGGAACAGGCTGTCCCAAGATAAACCTGAGGCAACTTCTGTAGCACCGTTTTTACTGGGAAATGTTTAGGGACAACCACGTTTCTACTTTAACAGCAGAAGAAAACATGCAAGAATCATGGAACAGAATGACATTTGCATGAAGTTTAAAGATAAAACATTAGCCTTCAAAGATAATTGAAGCTTATTCAATTGGCCTTTGTATCATATTTTTTAAAAAAGGATTTATAAATAAAAATACAATATAGATATTTATATTCACCTTTTCCACTGTTATTTTATAGGATAGCTTTGCATTTCTGTCCAGTATCCTTTATTCCAATCTGAAGGCCTCCCTTTAAGATTTCTTGGAGAGCAGTACACTAATAATCCCTTGGCTTTTTATCAGCAAGTGTCTTAATTACTGCTTCATTTTTTAACTATAATTTTGTCAGATATAAAATTCTTGGTTGGCTTTTTCTCTTAATGTTTAAGCATGTCATCTCACTGTCTCCTTACCACTATAGCTTATGATATAAGTTAGCCCTTAATTTATAAATACTAAGTTTCAGTTTAACTTGAGAGTCAATTCTGTCTTGCTGATTTCAAGAATGTGTTTAGTTTGAAAATCAAATACATATACTTCAATCACAATGTTATTATGTGTATCTTTGTCTACCTATTTGGAGTTGGATGAGTTTCTTTTATGTGTAAATTAACGTCTTACCAAATTTGAGACATTTTTAGCCACTGTTTCTTCAAATAATATTCTTCCTGCTCCTTTTCTCTATCATTTCTTAAACTCCTGTTATGCCTGTGTTTGTATATTTGATGGTGTCCCACAGGTCTCCCAGGCTGTATTAATTTTCTCAATTTTTAAAATTTCTGCTCCTTAGACTGAATATTTTTTATTGATCTACCTTCCATTTTTTTAATTTCTTCTTCTGTCTACTTAAATCTGCTAGTGATATCCTCTAATGATGTCCATTCTGCCCAGTGATCTACAGATTCGATACCATCCCTATCAAAATCTCAAAGACATTTCTTTTTCAGTAATAGGAAAAGCTATCCTAAAATTCATGTGATATTGCACGGGACTCTGAGTAGCCAAAGCAACCTTCAGAAAATAACAAAACTGACGGACTCACATGTCCTGATTTCAAATATTACGACAAAGCTACAGTAATCAAAACAGTGTGGTCCTGGCATAAAGACAGACAAAGGTCAATGTGACAAAATAGAAGCTCAGAAATAAGCCCTCAAATATATAGTCAAAGGTGCCAAGACTATTCAATGGAGAAAGGGCAGTGTTTTCAATAAATGGTGCTAGAAAAACTGAATACCCATATGCAAAAGAATGAAGCTGTTTTCTTATCTCATGTTATATATAAAAATGAACTCAGAATGGCTAAAATCCCAAATATAAGAGCTAAAACTCTTAGAAGAAACACATAGGACAAAAGCTTCGTGACACTGAACTTAGCAATGATTTCTTGGACATCACACCAAAAGCACAAACAACAAAAGGAAAAAAATACACAAACTGGACTCAAAATATTAAAAAAAAAAATTTCAATAATAAGTGGTGGTGAAGATGGAGATTGGAATCTCTTCACTGTTGGTAGAAATGTAAAATCGTACAGCTGCTATGGAAAACAAAATGGCAGTCTCTGAAAAAATTAAAATAGCTTTTCCTATAAACCAGGGATTACCCTTCTGGATGTAAAACTAAAGAAGAAAGAAAAAAAAAGAAAAAACACAAAAAGGTCTTGAGCAATTATTTTTACACATATGTTCACAGTAGTATTATGCACAACAACTGAACACAGAAGCAACCCAAGTTCTGTCAACAAATGAATGCATAACCAAAATGTGGCATATACATGCAATGAAATTTTATTTAGCCTTAAGGAAGAAGGGCATTCTGAAATATGCCACAACATGTGTGAACCTGGAGGACACTGTGCTAGTGAAATAAGCCAGTAACAATAAAGCAAATACATAATGACTCTTCTTTTATGAGGTACTAAGAATAGTCAAAAATCACAGAGACAGAGTAGAACAGAATAGTGGTTATCAGGGAACAGAGTTGGGGGGAATGGGTATCTATTGTTAGAGGGGATTTGAGTTTTAGTTTCACAGATGGAAAGAGCTATGGAAATAGATGATGGAGATGGTAGGTAGCAAAACATTAGGAATATATTTTATATGGCTGTAGATTTAAAAGTGGATAATTTGGTAAATTTTATAGTGTATGTATTTTACTACACTAAACATTTCTGGAAAACAAAGGTTTATGTAAACATCTTTGCATATGTTAATATGTATGTGTGTGTATATGTATGTATGTATGTATACATATACACACTCCTAGAGTTGAGATTTTAGGACAGGACTCTAGATCATATTCTGAATAGATTTCCTCTGTGTTTTCCAGTTTGCTTTGGTTTATAGAGAGTATAAAGATACAAATATGATAATAAAAATTTGGTCATTTTTAAGAGCAATAAAGCCAATACTATTTAGAAACACGTGAGCCACACGATACTTTTTTTCATTTTCTCAACAGTTTTATTGCCTTTTCAGAATATTTAAAAAAGGCAGAGAGTTTACTTATAAAGTGAAAATAAACATTTAAAACACAATTCAATGAAGTTTAGTTTAGTAGATTTTTAAGCAAATTCAACTTAGGATAATTTTCAATATTCTATAGTGGGTGCAGAAATAGTTGAAAGTCTTTAAATAAGGCAAGAAAATACATAAACAACCTAGTTGAGGCATAAAAATTAATTCTGTAGCTTTTAAGTAAAGACATAAAGTCCACAAAATTTGTTGTGTGTGTGGATGTGGTTTTAATTTGAATTATATCCAATAGCACATATCTGGTGAATAGCCTATAGTCTGTAAACAAAACAAAGTTATAACATGAAGTGCCATTTAGTGAATTTATACTCCCAAACACCTTTTCAATTTTGATGACCTCAGTTTTGAAAGTTAACAGTCTCTGTCGCCAGGGCTTTGTATGAAAACAAAGCCAGTGGACTAGGCTTTCTTATTTAATTGTTTTTCCCTTAAAAAAAAAGAAAAAGCAATGTGTCAAGTAAAAGCAAACTTATTCTTCAGCAGTTTTTGTATACTTAAAAGTAAAACAGTTCAGCAATTTCACAAAAGCTAATTTAAGTTTAATATCAGAGGTACTGTTCTAGTCTTCCAATTGAGCATCTTAGATAAAGCATAAATGTTTCCACATATAATGTCCCTTCTTCACAGAAATAGTTGTATTTTAACAAGTGTGCACAGGATTGAGACCAAAACACACTGTACACAGTAGGACTAGACTGTTCACCTGCAGTCCTTCTACAAGGCCACATCACTGGGATTTAACCATTCCACAGAGGAGCCAAGCATAGTCTGAAGCTCATTAGTGAATTCAACCAAATCTAGTAATTCCTTGCTTTCTGTACTGAAGGCTTCCAGGTCTTTGGGACAAGAGAATAAGAGACTTGCTGAAACTTGCCTGTAAAACTCTGCTTCTGCAATTGTGACAATTTCTACGTTTGGAAAATTGCAGCAAAATGTGCGGAATGGTATTTCCAATTTTTAAAGCACATCTGAAAGCAAAAACCAGTCTTGTGGCCTATGAAATAAAAAAAGAAGGTGGTTAAAGCTTCTGGGGAAATTTAAAGTGCCCCCACCCCAAATTAATTACCATCTAAACCAGTCGAGTCTAAAGCCATTAAAACAGTTACTTCCACTTCCATCTGCCTGTCAATTTTTGGCTACACCCCTCCTCTTTGATCAACCTTTTCTTTTCAAGGTAAGGGAGAGTAATCCTAGGTTCATGTTGTTTTAAGAGAACATCGAGAGACAACCACTGCCTTTTGAAGGTAGGAGGAAGACCTTAGAGAAACTCATCACAGTGACCACTAGATTGCTTTCACTGCTGATAGAAACAAGTCCTATTCCCTCAGTTCTGACCACAGTTGAAGGTATAACTCTCAATCTGTCCCACTGAGGGAAGTCTGTACCCCAACCCAAGAAGACTGATTACAAACACCTTTTGATCTCTCCTCTTCCCCTCCCCCCTAATAGACCATTTTAAACAAAGAAGGTTGTTTCTTCTTTGGGACAGTTCAAATTCAAACACATCACTCTTATCTCCTTTGGGATTTATACTTTTGAGAACCAAATTGTTACATTCCTTCCATAGACCCTGCGACACAACTTTATGATGTCACTGTTTATAATGGCATACATACTTATAGCTACGGAGCCTGAAGATGATGCTACTTATTAAGCACTTTTGCTAATACAAAGCAGGGAACAATTCTCTTGATAAGTAAACCCCTTGTGATTGGTCACCAAGGAAAATCATGGGGCAAAACTGAATGGGACCAAATGTGATGACAGCAAAGATCCCAGGAACCAGGAATAATAATTTTTCTAACCCTATATAAGAAGGGAGATTATCAATATAGTGCTATATACATTTCATGTGCCCCAAAGCACCCCTTCAATGGCATGTTGAGGAGCTTCTAAAACTCCCCACCAGAGACTTCCTACTTAAGTATCCAAGGGAACAACTCTTTTGTGGAATTCGAGCGAATGACAACTTCAATGCTTTGGGCTCTAGACCCTTATTTGCCTTGATAGTGTTCTGATGATGATATTTTATACTGTGCTGTGAATCCGATCCCCATTGTATATAATTAATATTTTCCAGGAAAGTACAGTAAGTGAGGTTCATGGACACTTAGAACTCCCTCACCCACCCTCATCTACTTAAAAAGGTTTTTATGTTCCAGTCAGATACTTTTCAACTACATGATATACATGCTTATCCCTGAGAAGCAGACACTTGGATATTATAAGATAGTAATAAGGAGCTATCAGAAAGTTCAAATTCAAACACATCACTGTAAGCCTTATCTTCATCATTCTGGTCCTCTGGTCCCAGAGGGTTTGCTAAAATATTATATCCTATTTCATTAACTAGTTCTAATTAGTGGAGGGGAAGAGAGAGAAATGAGTCCTGAGAGCCCATGAAGACTTCAACTCTCATCAACTTAACAATACCAAACAACCAGAGATGATTTCCTAATGATCCTTGCTTACCCCACCCACCACCCTTCTTCACCTCAGCCGAAAACAGCAAGAAATGCTCTATTCTTTCACTTCCCCCAAACTGAAAGCAATAATGTCACTCGCCACACACAGAACTTCCATAGAACTCCCAAGGGCCATTACACTCATCATGACTGGGATCCTGTAGGTCCTTTAAATAAGCTGGAGAGAAAAAACAGCAACCTGATTTTACTGAAATTAATAAAAGGGTTTCATGAAAGTTGCTGGATACATGGTCAAATATACAAAAATTGGTTGCATTTCTATACACTAAAAGAATGAAAAAAGGAAATATAGCAATTGCACAATAGTATCAAAAAGAATAAATACTTGGGAGTAAACTTAATCAAGGAGACAAAAGACTCATACACTACAAACTACAACTTTGTGAAAGAAACATAAGAAGATATGTACAAATGAAAAAAGAGTCCATATTCGTGGATTAGAAGAAAATATTGTTAAAATGTCTATACTACCCCTCCCACCCACCCTAAACCTACAAATTCAATGCAACCCCATCAAAATTCCAATGACAGTTTTTGGGGGTGTTTTGCAAAAATAGAAAAATATGTCCTAAAATTAATATGGAACCTCAAGGGGTCCCAAATAGCCAAAATAATCTTGAAAAAGAACAAAGTTGGTGAACTCACACTTCCTGATTTCAAGACGTACTGCAAAGTAGCAGTCGTTGAGACAGTATAGTACTGGCATAAACACAGACATACAAACCAAAGGGACAGAATACAGAGCCACATATACTGTCAAATAATCTTTGACAAGGTGCTATGGCTACACAATGTGGCACAGAAAGTCTATTCAACAAATGGTGAGGGGAAGAGAATAAAGCTGAACTCTTTTTACATTATAGGCAAAAATTAACTCGAAATGGATTAAAGAGATAAAACATAAGACCTAAAAGTATAAAAGAGAGGGGAAAGGCTTCTGGAATTTGCACTTAGTGGTAGTTTCTTAGTCATGACACCAAAAGCACAGCAACAAAAAGCAAAAGCACAAAAATGTGACTACATCAAACTTCAAAACTTCTGCACATTATATGAAACAACAGAGCAAAAGGCAACCGACTGAATAAAAATATTTGCAAACCATATATCTGATAAGGGTTTAAGAGCCAGAAGATATAAGAAACTTCTACAAGTCAGCAAATAAGCAAATAAGCCATTAAAAATGGACAGAGAACTTGAATAAGCAATTCTCCAGTGAAGATTTATGAATGGCCAATAAGCACATGAAAAGATACTCAACATTATTTAATCATTAGGCAAATGCAAATAAAAACTACAATGAGATATTCCCTCATATCCATTAGGATGGTCACTGTGAATAAAAACAGAAGACAGTGTTAGTGATCATCTTCAGAAATTTGGAAATTTGTGCTCTGCTGATGCAAATGTAAAACAGTACAGCCAACCCTGGCCCATGAGGCTCAATTGATTGGAGCATCTTCCTATGGACTGGGAGGTCGCAGTTTTGAATCCTGGGGGGGCACATACCTGAGTGTACAGCCACTTTGGAAAACACTATGGATGTTCCTGAGAAAATTTAAAATATAACTACTATGTGAATGGGCAATTTCACATCTAAATACATACAAAAAATAAATGAAAGTTGGATTTCAGATATATTCAGATTCATGTTCATGACAACACTATTCATGATAGTTAAGAGGTGAAAACAACCCAAATGTCCAACCATGGATGAATGGACAAACAAAATGTGGCACATACACACAATGGATATTATATTCAGCCTTAAAAAGGAAACTCTTTCATATGTTACAACATGGATAAACTTTGAAAAATTATGCTCTGTGAAATAAAACAGTCACAAAATGCCACATACTGTAAGATTCCACTCATATGAGGCATTTAAAGTAGTGAAAATCATAAAAATAGAAAGGAGAATGCTGCTTGCCAGAGGATGTGGGGGAGAAGGGAAGTAAAATTTATGTATAATGGGCATGAATTTTCAGTTTTGCGAGATGAAGAAGCCCCAGAGATCGGTTGTACAACACTGAATATATTTTACAGTACTGAACTGTACACTTGAAAGAGTTTAAGGGGAATTTTAATGTTGAATGTTAGGGTAACCATAATTAAAAATAAAATAGACATATAAAAAGATGCTTGGTTTCACTAACCATCCAAGAGATGCAAATCAAAACCAAAATGATGTATCACCTTGCACTTGTCAGAATGGCTACCATCAACAAATCAACGAACTACAACTGCTGGAGAGGGTGTGGAGAAAGGGGAACCCTAGTACACTGCTGGTGGGAATGCAGACTGGTGCAGCCACAGTATGGCCATTACTTAAAAAATTAAAATGGGACTGCCAATTGACCCAGCTATCCCACTTCTGGGGATATACCCTAAGAATCCTGAAACACTAATCAGAAAGAATATATGCACCCCTACATTCACAGCAGCACAATTTACAATAGCTAAGATCTGGAAGGAGCCCAAGTGCCTATCAGTAGATGAGTAGATGAAAAAAGCTGTGGTACATTTATACCATGGAATAGTACGCAGCATTAAAAAGAAGGAAATCTTACCTTTTGTAACAGCATGGAGGGACCTGAAGAGCATTATGCTAAGGGAAATAAGCCAGTCAGAGAAAGACAAGCACCATATGATTTAACTTATATGTGGAATCTAACAAACAAAATAAACTGAAGAACAAAATAGAAACAGAGGCATGGACACATGGAATAGACTGACGGCTGTCAGAGGGGAGGGCAGTTGGGGGACTTGATGAAAGAAGTTGAAAGGATTAAGCAAAAAGCAAAACAAAGAAACCCCATAGACAGAGACAACAGTATGGTGGTTACCAGAGGGAAAGGGAGAAGGGGAGGTAGGAGAGGGTAAAGTGAGAATACATGGTGATAGAAGGAGACTTCACTTGGGGTGGTGAACACACAATACAATATACAGATGAGGCATTATAGAATTATACACTTGAAACCTACATAACTTTATTAACCAACGCCACCAGAATAAATGCAAAAAAATATTTTAAAAGATTTAAGAAAAATTATATAAATTTAAAAAATAACCATATAAAACCTGCTCATAGAACAAATGTTAACAGACTTAAATGGCATTTTTAAAATAAATTCAGAATAGGCTGGCATGTTACTTCTTACATAAAGTCCCTTGCTGCACAAGGATGCAATTCTCCAACAACCTGTTCTCTGATATGAGCCAAAATACCTAATCATTCACCTTGCCTAGGAACAGATCACTTCTAACATCCCAGCTGACCAACAGAAGCAAGACTGGAAAGCTAAGAATATTTTAGCTATCATACACAAAAATAAAGAAATGTTACATTTACCTCTGACTAAGATTTTTTTTCAGTAAGTAAGTGTAAGTTAATATAAACAACTGTTTATTACCATGTGAGTCAGTGGCATTCTTTGGCAATAACTATATAATAAAGAATTTAGCGATTTATGGAAACCTTGTGCTTCTTCTACTTTAGGGATCCTCTAAAGACCTGGGTTTAAACAGCAGCTTATCTGCTGACTAGAGAACCGTGCAACTAACTTCATGAAGGGGAGGTTTGAGATTTCCATTTCACATAGACTCAAAATGTAAAACTATGAAGCATACCTAAGTTAAAATGCATTTATAGAAATGGCAAGTAATTTTAAGAAATCTTAAACTTTAGGAAAAATAGGTGAAAGTAAATATAGAATCAATGGCTAATCACCAAAATAATTACTGTCATTCTTGTTTCTTGAAATTACCTACCTGCCAGGAACATTTCCACAGATTTGCTGTTAGCCATTTCCATAACAGTTCTACCTGAGTAGGTAGGCAAAGTGGGGTCAGCACTGTAGGAGAGGAGCAAGTGAAGAATTTCCAAATGATCATCATCCATTGCATTATGGAGAGGCCTGGGAAGAGATGTGCAGTAGGATTAAACTTGACTGAATATGCTTATATCTACAGTTGTTTCCTTAACAACAAGCAAAACAGGTGTGTGTGTGCACCAGCCTCTTATGCACAATATTTCACCAAGAAAGTGTGCGTGCACTGTTAAGTCATTCTACAGATACAGAAACTGAGGCACAGTGAGTAGCCCATAGGGCAGGTGAAGGGACTATTTCAAAACTAATTCTCACAGTGACATCAGAGAATGACGGCGTGAGAGATCCCCTCAGTTTCAACACAAGTTAATCAACTATAACTCAACAAAGGATTCTCTGCTCAGTATAGAAGCACACCTGAGAGACCTGCACAATGAAGCATCTAAAGGTGGGCAAATGGTAACAAACCAGGAGGCAAGACAAGAGAAGGGCCCAGATGGCCACAGCTGCAGCCCTGCAGCTGGGAGATGGCAACAAGCTCAGTCCTGGAGAGGGGAGGAAACCTGTGATAGCAGGAGATGCTGGGCAGGGAGGAACATAGAGTCTTGGTGGCTCTCCATCAGGAAAAGTGGTGGGAACAGCAGCTTAGCCAGCAGACACCCAGGCATGGACACAGGGTAGGGGTTCTGCTATGTCTATCTGCTGTCCGGGATGGTGTCTCAGAACAAAGAAACCAGGCCACAGATCACTGCCGCCCCTTAGACTCCCCAAACTTGCCTCCCCAAACTGGCCCTTGGTGTTGGGTGCAGGGGCACATTATCTGCAAACCAAGAGCTATTGCAGTAGAACTGCTGCTTCCCTCTGTGATTGATCCCCAGGTGGGGCCTATGGGGAGGACCCCATGGAGGTCTGGGGTCACCATTACTGTGAGGCCAAAACAAACCCCACCCCAAGCAGTGCTGCTGTACTGTCTGATGGAAGCCAAAGGAGGACAGCTCTGGGAGGTCACAGAGGTAAAAATCTTGTGATCCAGCACAATCTACTGGACAATGGTAGAAAGACCTCTTCAGGGAAAACTGCTAGAGAAAGGTAAATAATACGGTAGATACCTAGGCAAAGGAGACCAGCAAATACCATGAATAACCATGGTAACAAGGAAGCTTAGAAAGAAAACATGAAAATATGTGATATAAATGACAGAGTATTCAGGATTGCAGTTCCAGAAATATTCAAGGAGATGAGAGAATATACAGACAGTCAATTCGATGCATTCAGAAAACAGAGTGATGAACAAAATGAGTACTTTACCAAAGAGACTGAAACTTTAAAAAGAACCAATCAGAAATCCTGTCAGTGAAGCATGCAATTAAGAAGATTGAGAGTGAACTACTAAGATTAGGAAACAGAGCTGACCAGATGGAGGGAAGAATCTGTGACACTGAATATTGGAATCTAGAAATGATGCAGAGGGAAGAAGAAAGAGACCTGAGCATGAAAGAAAGAAAGAAAGAAAGAAAGAAAGAAAGAAAGAAAGAAAGAAAGAAAGAAAGAAAGAAAGAAAGAAAGAAAGAGCTCTACAATAACTATCAGACTCCATCAGAAATAGCAATATAATCCTGTCTGGTTTGGCTCAGTGCTTACAGTGTTGGCCCATGGACCAAATGGTGACAGGTCCAATTCCTGGTCAAGGGCATATTCCTGGGTTGTAGGTTCTCTCCACCCTGGGGCTGCAAGCAGGAGGCAACCCATACCCAATCTATATGTCTCTCTCACATTGTTGTTTCTCTCTCCCCTCCCCTTCCTCCCTGCCTTCCACTCTCTCTGAAAAGTATCTTCAGATAGAATTAAAAAAGAAAAAAAGCAATATAAGAACAATAGGCATAGCAGAAGAAGAAGAGAGGGAGAAGAGAACAGAGAGCCTATTCAAACAAATAGTAATTGAGAACTTCCCAGACTTCTGGAAAGAAGTAGATCTTCAAGCCCAAGAAGCAAACGGAACACCTAGTTACCTCAATCCAAAGCGGTCCTCTCCAAGGCATATTTTATTAAAACTGTCAAAAATTACCTGCAAGAAATTCTCAATGCAGCCAGGGAAAGGAAGTGATCTACAAAGGAAAACCCATCAGAATTTCATCCGACTTCTCAGAAGAAACTCTACAAGCCAGGTGAGAGTGGAACCAAAAATTTAGACAACTGAAAGAGAAATTACCAGCCAAGAATAATACATCCAGCAAAGTTATCCTTAAAATATGAAGGAGAAATAAAGACTTTCCCAGACATACAGAAACAGGGATTTTATCACCAGAAAAGCTCCATTGCAGGAAATACTCAAAGGGGTTATTTTATCTGAGACAAAGAGCATAAGGTCACAACACCACAAGAAAGATCACCAAAAAACTTACAGCATAGCACAGATAATTTGTGACATTAAAAACATAAAAGAGGATGCAGTAAAGGTCTGAACTGGCAACAGAGAATGGGGATCAGATGCACTCAAAAAGGAAAAAACTACTGTATATATGCAACTATATTTTTAACAAACCTAGAGGTAACCACACAGAAAACCCCCAAAATTAAGACACATAGCCTTAAAAATGAGGACATAGAGGAAAGAAGTATGGAATACCACCAAACAAAAACAACAGACAGAAACACAAAGGAAAAGAACCAATGGAGGCACAGTGCTACTGGAAAATACAAATTAAAATGGGTATAGGAAATCCTCATATGTCAATAATTAATCTAAATGTAAATGGACTGAATTCACCAATAAAGAGGTACAGAGTAGCAGAGGAGATCAAAAAACAAAACCCAATCATATTCTGCCTTCAAAAGACACACCTGAGTTGCAAAGACAAAGGTTTATTCAAAATGAAAGGGTGCATGCCCAGCCAGGCATGGCTCAGCGGTTGAGCATCGACCTAGGATCCAGGAGATCAGGGTTCGATTCCTGGTCAGGGCACATGCCCAGGTTGCGGGCTAGGCAGCCAATCAATGACTCTCTCATCATTGATGTTTCTATCTCTCTCTCCCTCCTTTCCTCTCTCTGAAATCAGTAAAGGTATGTTTTTAAAAAAAGGGGGGTGCAAAAATGATTCTTCAAGCAAATAACATCCACAGAAAAGCGGGTGTAGCCATACTTCTATCTGACAAAACAGATTTTAAGATAACAAAGATAACAAGAGACAAAGTTGGACATTTTATAATGATAAAGGGGAAACTGTGTTAAGAAAACATAACACTTCTTAATATATATGTACCCAACCATGGAGCACCAAGATATACAAAGCATCTGCTCACAGAACTAAAGGGAGAAACTGACAAAATCACAGTCATAGTCAGAGGCGTAAATGCTCCATTGATGGCTCTAGACAGATCAACCAAACAGAAAATCAATAAAGAAGTATCAGCCTTAAATGAAACTCTAGGCCAAAGGGACATATCTGGCATTCACAGAGCCTTTCATTCCAGAGCATCAGGTTACACACTCTTCTCCAGTGCACATGGAACATTCTCAAGGACAGACTATATGTTGGGTCACAGAACTAGCCTCAACAAATTTAAGAAGAGCAAAATTATACTAAGCATATTCTCTGCCCATGATGCCTTGAAATTAGAAACCAACAGCAAAAAGGGAAAAGAAACCCATAAATACGTGCAGATTCACCTACATAATACTAAAAATATGACTGGGTCAAAGAAGGAATAAAAGGTGAGATCAAAAGATATATAGAGGCAAATCATAATACAACATATCAAAACTTCTGAGTTGCAGCAAAAGCAGTAATAAGAGGGAAGTTTATATCATTACAGGCCTATCTCAAGAAACAAGAGGGAGCATCTGGTCAAAAATGGCAGCATAGGTAAACACAGTACTCACCTCCTCCCATAACCACATCAAAATTACAACTAAAATACAAAACAACCATCATTCAGAACCACCTGAAATCTAGCTGAATCTAGGACTAATTCCCTAGTTATAGGACTAGGGAATTAAAGAAGAAGCAGATCAAGACCCATGGGGAGGGAGACATGGGACAGAATTACGAATATCTTGGCTGTGGAGGTTTCCTGCAGGAGCTAAGGGTCCCAGCCCTACATCAGGCCCCCTAGCCCATGAAAGAGAAGTCCCCATAACTTCTGGCTGTAACAACCAGTGGGGATTGACACTGAGGGAGACTGAGGGTGTTGGAGTCCCAGTCTCTTAAACTGCCTGTGCACAGATTTACTAGGACTCACTCCCTCTGAGCTCCAGCACTGGGGCAGCAGCTTGAAAGGAGCCTGGGACATTTGGGGAGGAACTAACTGGCCTGGAATCAGGGTGAGGGCTGGAAGAGCAGCTTTCTCCCAGACAGAAGTGCTAGCAGAGGCCAGTGTTCCTTTGATGAGCCATCCTGGCACAGAGCTGAAAGGCTGCACCATATATGAGTCTCCATAACCCTGGCTGACACTTTTCACCCTGCTCTAGTGACTCCTGGAGACCCTGAGCTACCCTAATTGCAGGCTCATCCAAGCCATTTCTAGTGGCTTTTCCACACAACTGGCCTCTCTTGCCTCATGCTTCAGCCTTTCCTAAAATCTCTCAAACAAGCAACAGCTGGCCTCAGCATGCCCCATACCTCTTGCTAAGTGGCCCCAGGCCCAGCACTAGCAGCAGCCAGCCTTGTTTCATAGCTTGGCCCCTCCTGGGCAGCTCCAAGCTCAACACAAGTAGCAGCCACCTACAGATTGCTGTGTAGCTCATGCTGGGTGGCTCTGGGAAGGGCACAGACAGAGGCTGAATTTGCACCTACTGGGAGGCCCCCTAAGGCAGTGCACCTGTTGGTCAGCTTCAGATCACACTGGTTTACAACCCTACCACCTCCACAAGCAATACACTCAAGGGGCAGACTCAGTGAACACTAAAGCCCCACTGAAGCAAGTCCTGCTCCATAGGGTTGGCTCCTGCACAGCAGCTCTTGTGCTACAGTTATAGCCTATCCTCACAGCCAGTTGGCCTGGGGATCAATCCCTCCCAGTGATGCCAACAGTAATCAAGGTTCAACTAAAACAGTACAGTGAACACAGACCTCACAGGGGAGCATCTAAAGTACACAACTCAGGTGACTGGGGAGGCTGATCCACTGGGCTCTAGAGGACACCTACTAGACAAAGCCACTCTACCAATTCCAGGAGATATAATAGCTCTACCTAATACATACAAATAAACACAGGGAAGAAGCCAAATGCAGAGAAAAAGAAACACCACAAATTAAAGAACAGAAGAAATCTCCAGAAAAAGAACAAAATGAAATGGGAGCAAGCAAACTACTAGATACAGAGTTCAAAACAATGATTATAAAAATGCTCAAGGAACTTAATGAGAATTTCAATAAAATTAATGAGAGCATCAACAACATAAAAAAGAATCAGGCAGAAATGAAGAATACACTAACTGAAATCAAGAATAATTTACAGGTGACCAACAGTAGAGCAGAGGACAGTGAGAATCAAATCAGCAATTTGGACTATGAAGAAGCAAAAAACACCCAACCAGAAGAGCAAAAATAAAAAAGAATCCAAAAATATGACTTTAGTGTAAGGAACCTCTGGGACAATTTCAAGCGTAGCGACATTCAAATAATGGGGGAGGCAGAAGGAGAAGAGAGGGAGCAAGAAATTGAAAACCTACTTGAAAAAATAACGGAAAACTTCCCCTGCCTGGTGAAAGAAATAGACTTACAAGTCCAGGAAGTGCAGACAGTCCCAAACAAGATGAACCCAAAGAAGCCCATACTAGAACTCATCAGAATTAAAAAACCAAAGGTTAAAGACAAAGAGAAAATCTTTAAAGTGGCAAGAGAAAAGCAGTTAGTTACAAGGGAGCACTCAAAGTAAGGAAAACGAAAAACCTACAACCAAGTTTACTCTACCCAGCAAAGCAATCATTTTTAATTGAAGGTCAGAGATTAAAGATAGTGGTGGACTGAATGGAAGCTACACTGACACTCTCCCAGGAATAAACTGGAGTACAATAAAAATATAGGAAAACAATCCTGAATAATCAAATGCAACTGAAGATGAGCTGGAGGGCGCCCTCATAACCAAGAACAAAAGTGGGGACTGCATACAGATTGGTAGGAAGTGCAGAGGCATGAGGGGGCTGGCTTGGCTCCCACAGGCAGCAGCTGCAGGTCTGGAAGGATATCTCAGCTGTGGGGGTTCCCACTGAGGACCCTGGGGCCTAAACCCCAGGCTGGGCTTCCCAGCCAAGAGCACCAGAACTGAGAAGAGTGCCCACATAACAACTGGCGGTGAAAAGCAGCTGGGTTCCTGTAAGCCAGGGAGAAATGGCTGAAAATGCAAGGCACCCCCTTAAACAGGCAACACACAAAGTTTCATGTGCAGCCACTCACCTTGAGTTCCAGCAGAGGGCGAGCAGAGTGGACTGGAGCTGTGTGAGGAGAATCTGGGATTGTGGGCACTGGAGACAGAGCTCAGAGGGCACCCCTCTGGATTGCTGTGCCCAGCCATTCCCCCATACTGCAGAGGCAGACATTTACCTCCCAAGCAGCTTTTTTGCCTGAGGGGGAAGAAATTGCTCTGCCCTGCTAGAAAATCTCTTGCTTTACCCCGTGGAGTTTCTACAGCCTGAGGCTCATTAAGAGAATCAGATTAATCAGCCTGAAGGCAGAGGCAGAACTCAGGGTGCTTTGAATGTTTGCCTGACTTGCTTCTGGACGTAGGCCTAGGAAAAGCAGACTTTGGTGTGCATCTTGGTCCTGTTCAAATGCCCCAGCACCAACAGAAGGGACCTCTGTTTTGTTGATAGCTCCAAACAGGGTACTCAGGGACAGTCACAAACAGCATCTGACATTGGCCTGTACCAGACACTGTCCAAAAAAATCTGAGAGTCCTAGCGAGCCTACCTAATACATAGAAACAAACCCAAATAGGCAGCCAAAATGGGTAAACAAAAAAAGAGGCCCCAAATGAAAGAACAAGAAAAGTCTACCAAAAAAGAGCTAAATGAAACAGAGATAAGCAATCTATCAGATATAGTGTTCACAGTACTGATTGTAAGGATGCTCAACAGCATGAAAAAAGATATGGAAACTATGAAGGAAATTAAGAATGACATAGCAGAAATAAATACATTGGCAGGAATAAACAGCAGATAGAGGAAGCTGAGGACTGGATCAGTGAATTAGAAGACAGGGTACAAAAAGTCACTCAATCAGAGATCCTAAGAGAGAAAAACAATTTAAAAACAGGAAGACAGTCTAAGGAAGTTGTGGGACAACATGAAATGTAACAATATTCACATCACAGGAGTGCCAGAGGAGGTCGAAAGCAAGCAAGGGTTAGGGACCCTGTTTGAAGAAACAATGGCAGAAAACGTCCGTAACCTGCTGAAGGAAAAGTCACACAAGTTCAGGAGGCACGGAGAGTCCCAAGCAAAAAGAATCCAAAGAGGCCCACACCCAGACACATCATAATTAAAATGTCAAAAATTCAAGACCAAGAGAGAATCTTATGGCAGCAACAGAAAAGCATTACGTTACCTACAAAGGAGTTCCCATAAGGCTGTCAGATGACTTCTCATCAGAAACTCTACAGGCCAGAAGGGGATGGCATGAAGTATTCAAGGTAATGCAAAACAAGGATCTGAAACCAAGACAACACTATCCAGCAAGACTATCATTCAGAGTAGATGGAGAAATAAAGAGCTTCTCAGACAAAAAGAAAAGGCTAAAGGAGTTTATCACCCCAAACCCAGCATTGCAGGAAATGTTAAAAGAACTGCTTTAATGAGAAGTAGAAATAGATGCATTGCAAAAAATGTTACAGGGACTGCTATAATAATAAGAAGAAATAGAGAGAGAAACATAGGCACAAAGAATTTAAAAGCCCATAAATAAAGACTTATCCATAATAACCTTAAGGGCTGTAAGGGAGAGATCAACAGCAATGCAGCCATAGTCATGGACTTTATCACCCCACTGACTTCACTGGGTAGATCTTCCAGACAAAAAGTCAACACAGAAACAGTGACTCAAAATAGCACCCTGTCAGATGAATTTAATTGATATTCACAGCACATTTCACTCCAAAGCTGCAGAACATATATTCCTCTCAAGTGTACATGGGACATTTTCAAAGATAGACTATGTGATAGGACACAAAACCAGTCTCTACAAGTTCAAGAATCAAATCATATCAAGCATCTCAGGTCAAAAGGCATGAATTTAGAAATCAACCACAGTAAAAACACTCAAAAACATTCAAACACATGGAGGCTAAATAGCATGTTATTAAATAACGGATGGGTTACCAATAAGATCAAGAAAGAAATAAAAAATTCCCTGGAAACAAATGAAAATGAACACACAACCACCCAAAATCTATGGGACAGAGCAAAAGCAGTCCTAAGAGGGAAATTCATAGCACTACAGGCCTACCTCAAAAAGCAAGAAAAATTTTTAGTAAACTATCTAACTGAACAACTTAAGAATTAGAAAGCTCCCCTGTGAAGCCATCTGGACCGGGGTTTTTGTTTGCTGGGTTGTGCTTTTTAAGTTACTGCTTCGATTTCATTGGTTGTTATTAGCCTATAAAAATTTTCCAATTCTTCCTGTTTCAGATTTACATGATCTCATTCGCATGTGGACTCTAATAAACAAAATAGACTGAGGAACAAAATAAACAAAATAGACTGGCAAACAAAATAGACTGAGGGACACAGACAAAGAAGCATGGCACAGACCGATGAATCTCAGTGGGAAGGAGGGGTTGGGGGACTGGGTGGGGAGAGATTAATCAAAGAGCTTACATGCATATATGCATAACCCATGGGCACAGACAGTAGTGTGGTGAAGGCCTGGGCCGAGGGGGCAAAGGGGGGCTCGAGGACATGGGGGGTGGAGCTGGATGCTGGGCAGAGGGGATCAGTGGGGAAAAAAGGAGATATCTGTAATACTTTCAATAATAAAGGTAAATTAAGAAAAAATAGAATTGGAGATCAGATAAAAAGCTTCAGAGACAGGACAAAGCTAAAGAAGTTCATCAACACCAAACCAGTATTACAGGAAATGTTGAAGGGTCTCCTTTAAGAAGCAGCTAATAAACAAAATAAACTGATGAACAGATTAGACCCAGAGACACTAAAGGATGCAACAGACTGATGTATTTCACAGGGAAGGGGGGTGGTTGGGGGACAGGAAGAGGTTAACCAAAGAACTTATATGCATATATGCAAAACCCATGGACACAGACAATAATGTGATGAAAGCCTGGGGAGGGGTCGGGAGTGGGTCGGGGAGAGAGTCAATGGGGGGAAATGGGGGACATCTGTAATATTTCCAAAAATAAAGACAATTTTAAAAAACAAAAACAAAAAAAGAGAAATCCCAAGTAAAAAACCTAACATTGCATCTTAAAGTACTAGAAAAAGTAGAAGGGAACAATTGAAAGTCAGCAGAAGAAAGGAAATAATAAAAACCAGAGCAGAAAACAAAAAAACTACAAAAAAATTAATACAACAAAGAGCTAGTTCTTTGAAAACATTAATAAAATTGGCAAATCCCTGACTAGATCACTAAGGAAAAAAGAGAAAAGACCCATATAAACAAAATCAGAAGTGAAAAAAGAGATGTTACCACATACATCACAAAAATACAAAGAATCATACTAGAATACTTTGAAGGATTTTATGCTACCAAGTTCAGTAATCTAGAAAAAATGGATAAGTTCCTAGAAATCTATAATCATCTTAGGTTAAATCACAAAGAACTGGACAATCTACATAGAATGATCAGTAGTGAGAAAATTGAAACCACTATCAAAAACCTCCCCCAAAAATAAAAATCTGGGGCCAGATGGCTTCACTCGAAAATTCTACCAAATGTTCAAAAGAAGATTTAAAGCCTATACTTCTCAAATTCTTCCAAAACATTAAAAAAGAGGCAAACCTTCCTAACACATTTTATGAGGCCAACATAACCCTAATACCAAAACCTGGCAAGGAGAACACAGAAAAGAAAACTGCAGACCAATATCTCTGATTAATACAGATACAAAAATCCTGAGCAACAACAGTACATCAAAAAATGATACATCACAATCAAGTGAGGTTTGCTCCAGGGACACAAGGATGTTTCAACATATGTAAATCAATCAATTAACAAAAGGAAGGATAATGAAAATCATATGATCTTATCAATTGACACAGAACTACTTATGATTAAAACACACACACACACAAACAACCACAACTCAAGAGAAGTCCACTTTTGAAAGGTCCTCTTCTCTGGGATGTGTTATAAGGCAAACTTCTCCTAGAAAGATGCCTCTTTCTCCATGCTACACACACTTTGTAGCAGTTTCCATTTTAAGCATGTTGGTGCGCTCAAAAACGCTGTTTAACATATGTAGACTGTGTCACTCTCCAGCACTGAATACACAACTTAGAGTTCTTTTTGCGAATAGACACGCAAACACTTTTTCTTCAAAGTCCTACTTCAGGGCACCTGGAAATATCAGGGTTTCATGGAGAACATGAAGCCAATCATGCTTTTGCACTCTGCAACCAATAGAAATGACCTTTTGTATGTGCCCGTCTGAATTTCACTGCAAAATGCCCTTCTTTTCTGCCTTCTTGAATCTGCTCAATGCATTAGGTGAAAGAGCGTGTTTCAGCAAGGGTGATGCAGTGTGCGTTTTCCTGGATTTCAAGTCATTTGGGATACATAATCCGCATTTTTGCACATTGTCTGAGGAAACAACATAGATGGCTGCACATGAGGCTTGCAAGAGATGAAACAATGCATCCCAAAACTTATTCCACCAGTGAAAATACACGTTTCTACAAAGACTTTGAAGGAGCAAGCAAAAAACTAGTGGCTGAGTGTTCTTTCAGAGAGAAACACATGCATTTCATCCTTCTGGAGTGAGTTTTCATCCTGGAATTCATATGCATTTTGTCAATTTCCCCAAAGATGGGATGACCTTGGAAAGAAGGCTTGTCATTTCAAAGAAAGAAGAGGAAACCAAAATCCAGGTAGTGAAACGAGCACACCAGTATGGGAGAAGTGCATGTGTAGGATTTCAAGCAGCAGCTCTTTGTGGACACTTGGAAACAGCGCTGTGAAAAAATTTCCTACGAAGTGGGATTTGGCCAAAGTTGAAAGACCTTCCAAAACCACCCCTACAGAACTTAGCCAAACAATGAATGTTGCTATAAGCTCCTGTAGGAAAGGTGCTTCTATGACACAACCCCCGAACAGGTAGCTACATTCTGCACAATACAAAATGCATATGAATTCCTCTCCCAACCATGTCGTCTGAGAAGATCCGGACATGGAGAGGAAGCTTCAAGGAAGGCGTCTTCTGAGGAGAGGACGTGGCATGTGGGTGGGAGTAATAGGCTTAATGGGAATATCCCTTCTCCTCCTTGGAGGGGGATTTTGGGCCATAAATCAATAACTAACCTGGGAATGGTAAACAATGTTCTCACTTCTGAAGAAATCCCGATTTCCCCAAGTCCAGTCACTATCACATGTGCCGGATGCTTTAACAAATAGTTATTAGAAGTAGCTAGGAAAACTCCCCCTGGCGCCCCCAATAAGGCATTTATGGAGGAACTAGAGAAAGCTGAGCTCACACGGCCGCCTATCCTCAAGTGCCTCTGCCTATGAATGCAGGATTAGTCCAGGACAGGAAAAAGGCCATCGCCCCTCGCCTGTTGTACAAGGACCACCCTGGGTAGCACATAGAATAAATGGCAGATTGTGGCATCCCCCTAAAAAGGGCTAACAGTATGAAAAGGCTACCAGACCCTCCTCCGCCTTATACAGGTGCTTACAATGAGAACGGTATCAAAATAGTTAATGTAAATGGAAGGCATGTTCTGTATGAAAACCTGCCCTCCATGAAACGCTTGGCAAGGCAGCGGCCACACTGGTGCTTGCTCCCAAAGAAACAAATGAAAAGCATTCTTAAGCAGTTAATCAATAGCTATTGGCACTCTTTTCTTAGAAGAAAATGGCAAGAAGAATATAATAGCTTAAGAATAGGTCCATAGTTAAAATATAACCATAAGAAGTGGTAACCACAGGCAAACATTATATAAAGTTTCTGTCTCACACACTAATATATTACCGCTGCAAACAAAGCCACATCTATCACTCTATAGGTCACTGATTTTTCCTTTCTCCTCTATTCTAAAAAATAAAAGTCAAAATTGTTCCATTCTGATGAAATCAAAACTTGTATTGTTTAACCTGGGAATATTTCTTGCTTGCTAACCGAAAAAATGTAATCATAGCCAAAAAAGAAAGTATAAAAGATTATGTTGATTCTCAATAAAGTGGAACAGTGTCACACCACCTCCGAGTCATGTAGTCTGCTGTCTCCCAGTGCCGACGCCTTGCCCACCTTCGGCACCCCTGACTCCCGCTGCGGCTGGACCTCAGCAGATGCCCACTCCCACCACTCTCATTCAACATAGTTCTGGAAGTCCTAGCCAGAGCAATCAGGCAAGAGAGAGAGACAATAGTGTGGTGAAGGCCTGGGTCAGGAGGTGGGTGCAGGGTAGAAGGGTTCAATGGGGGGAAAAATATATCTGGAGTACTTTCAACAATAAAGATAAATTAAAAATATAAATATAAATATAAATATATAAATATAAATATATAAAGATTTTTTTAAAGGCATCCAAATTGGGAAGGAAGAAGTAAAACTGTCACTTTTGAAGACTATATCATTCTGTACGAAGCAAACCCTAAAGATTCCACCAAAAAGTATTAGAAACAATGAAAAATACAGAAAAGTTGCAGTATACAAAATCAATGTACAAAAATCCAATGCTTCCTGTATACTAACAACGAAACTTCAGAAAAAGAAATGAAAACAAAAACCAATTCCTTTTGCAACTGCAACAGAAAGAATAAAATACGTAGGAATGAACTTAACAAAGAATGAGGAAGACTTATTTTTTGAAAACTTATAAAGCATTATTAAACGAGACACAACAAAATGGGAAAATATGCCATGTTCATAGATTGGAAGCATCAACACAGTTAAAATGTCCACATTACCCAAAGCAACATACAGATTTAATGTAATCCCCATCAAAATCCCAATGCCATTTTTAAAAAAGAAATAAAACAAAAAAAATAATCAGATTTGTATGGAACCACAGAAGACACCCAAATAGTGAAAGCAATCCTAAGAAAAAGAATGAAGCCAGAGGTATCACCTACCTGATATCAAATTATACTACATATCTATGATAATCAAAACAGCATGATATTGGCACAGAAACAGACATATAGATCAGTGGAACATAACTGAGAACCCAGATACAAAGCCACAGATATATGGGCAGATAATTTATTGACAAAGTAGCCAGCAACTGACAACAAAACAAAGAGGCAGTCAACCAGATGGGAGATGATATTTGCAAACAGCAGCTCAGACAAAGGTTTAATTTCTAAAATACATAAATAACTCATAAAACTCAATGCTAAACAAATCACTCAATCAAAAACTGGGCAGAGGACCTGAACAGACGCCTTTCCCAAGGAGACATACAAACAGCAATAGATATATGAAAAGATGTTCAACCTCACTAGCAATTAGGGAAATGCACATCAAAACTACAGTGAGATACCACTTCACACCTGTTAGAGTGGCTATTATTAACAAGACAAGCAATAACAAGTGTTGGAGAGGTTGTGGAGAGAAGGGAACCCTCATTCATTGCTGGTGGGAATGTAGACCGGTACAACCACTGTGGAAAGTAGTCTGGCGATTCCTCAAAAAGTTAAGAATAGAGCTACCATGTGACCCAGCCATCCTTCTCCTGAGTATATACCCAAAAAACTCAAAAACATGTATTCACAAAGATATATATGCACCCTATATTCATTGCTGCATTATTCACAGTGGCCAAGACATGGAGACAACCAAAGTGTCCTGTGATAGAGGACTGGATAAAGAAGATGTGGTGCATGGGTACAATGGGATACAACTCAGCCATAAGAAAAATGGAATACTGCCACTTGTAACAACATGGATGGACCTTGAGAATCTTATGCTGAGTGAAATAAGTCAGAAAAAGCTAAGAACCATATGATTTCACTCATGTGGCATATAACAATGAAACTCATGGACTCAGAGAGCAGAGTGCCGGTTGCCAGAGGGAAGGGGTGGGGAGTAAAAAGAGCCTAATATATGGTGACAGAAGGTGATTTGACTTTGAGGTGGGCACACAGTGCAATATACAGATCCTGTATCATAGAATTGTGCACTTGAAACCTATATGATCCTATTGTTAAGCAATGTCACCACAATACATTTTAATTTAGAAAAAAGAAGAAATCACATGGGAAAGTATAAAATATCATGATACAAGTAAAAATGAAAACATAACACACCAAAACTTAAGGGATTCAGTTAAAGCAGTACTAAGAGAAAAGATCCCTAGTGGCAAATACTTGTATTTAAAAAAGAAAGACCTCATGTCAACCATCTAACTTTATACCTCAATAAATTTTTAAAAGTCCAAAGTTAGCAGAAAAATAGTATTAGAGCAGAACTAAATGAAATAGCACATTACAGAATATAGAAATAAACTAGCAGTTATCTTGTTAAAGATTAACAAATTGAAAGTTTTAATATTTTCTTAGCTAGACTGCTTTTGCTGTGTCCCATAGATAATGGGTTGTTCTGTGTTCATTTTCATTTATTTCCAGGTAGATACCTCTAATTTCATTCTTCTTTCTCCACATTGCTGAAACTACTCAGGGTCTTTTGTGGTTCCAAATAAATTTTTGAAATTTTTGTTCTATATCTGTGAAATATGCTGTTGGCATTTTGATGGAATTTGCATTGAATCTATAGGTTGCTTTAGGTAGTATAGGTATTTTAATTGTTAATTCTTCCAATCCATGAACATGGTACATGCTTCCACTTATTTGTATCTTCCTTGGTTTCTTCCTTCAATATTCACTACAATTTTCTGAGTACAGGTCTTTTACATCCTTGGTTAAATTTATTGCTAGATATGTTTTATTGTGTTTTTTTTGGGGGGGGGGTAGGTGCTGCAATAGCAAATATTTACTTAATTTCTCTTTTTGATAGCTCTTTATTGGTGCTGATTTCTGGATATTTTGTATCCTGCTACTTTATCAAATTCATTTATCAGTTCTAGTTGTTTTTTGTTTGTTTGCTTTTTGCTGGAGTCTTTAGAGATTTCCTATGTACAGTATCTCATCATCGGTGAATAATGACAATTTTACTTCCTCTTTTCCAATTTGGATGTCTTTTATTTCTTCTTATCTAACTGCTGTGGCTAGGACTCCCAGTACTACATTAAATAAAGAGTGCTGAATGTGGACATCCCTGTCTTGTTCCTGTTCTTAAAGAAAAGGCTTTTAGTTTTTGCCCATTGAGTATTATATTGGCTATGGGTTTTTCATATATGGCCTTTATTATGTTGAGGTATGATCCCTCTATTCCCACTTTGCTGAGAATAGAGGGATTATAAATGGGTGCTGGATTTTATCGAATGCTTTTTCTGCATTGATTGATAAGATCATGTGATTTTTATCTTCATTTTGTTTCTGTAATGTATCACAATTATTGATTTGGAAAAATTGTACCAATGCTGCATTTCCAGAATAAATCCCACTTAGACAATGGTGTGTAATCTTTTTAATGTATTACTGGATCTGTTTTGCTAATAATGTGTTGATGATTTTAGCATTCATGTTCATCAGAGATACTGGCCTGTAATCCTCTTTCTCTGTAGTGTCTTTATCTGGTTTGGGGGATTAGGATAATGCTAACCTTGTAAAATGACCTTGGAAGCTTTCTCTTCCCTTGAGTTTTTTTTGAAATAGTTTGAGGATAGGTTTTAGTTCTTTGAGTGCTTGGTAAAATTCACCTGTGAAGCCATCTGATCTAGAACTTTGGTTTGCTGGGAGGTTTTGTGGGTTTTTTATTTTGTTTTTATCACTACTTCAATTCCATTAGTTCTAATTGATATTTTCAGATTTTATGATTCGTCCTGATTCAAGTTTGGAAGATTGCATGTTTCTAGGAATTTACCCATTTCACCCAGGTTGTCCAACTTGTTGGCATATAGTTGTTCATAGTATTTTCTTACAACACTTTATGTTGGGCCAGTTGTTACTTCTCCTCTTTCATTTTTGATTTTATTTGGGTCCTCTCTCTTTTTTTCTTGGTGAGTCTGGTTAAAGGTTTGTCAATCTTGTTTATCGTTTCAAAGAAGCAGATCTTGGTCTCATTGATGAATTGTATTGGTTTAGTCTCTATGACATTTGTTTCTGCTCTGACCTTTATTATTTCCTTCCTTCTACTTACTCTGGGCTTTGTCTGCAATTCTCTTCTGGTTCCTTTAAGTATAATGTTAGATTGTGTATGTGAGATTTTTCTTGTTCCTGAGATACACCTGTAATGCCATGAACTTTCCTCTAGGAATGCTGTGTCCCATAGATATTGTTCTAATGTTCATTCCCATTTTTGGTTTCCAGGTTGCTTTTGACTTCTTCCTTGATCTCATTGTTAACTCATTCATCGTTTAACAACATAATTTAGCCTTTACACGTTTCAGTTTTTTTCTTGTGATTGACTTCAAGTCTCATAGCATTGTGGTCAGAGATGATGCTTGATATGATTTCAATCTTCTTAAATTTATTGAAACTTGTGTTGGGTCCTAACATGTTGTCCATCCTAGAAAACACTTCATATGCCCTTGAGAAGAATGTATAATCTGCTACTTTGTGGTGAAATGCTCTGAAGAGATCCATTAAACCTATCTGGTCTAGTGTGTCATTTGAGGCTGCTGTTTTTTGTTGATTTTCTGTCTAAAAGATCTACCCACTGATGTCAATGGGGTGTTTAAATGCCCTACTATGACTGTTTTACTATCCATCTCTCCCTTTATGTCCATCAGAATTTGCTCTATGTATTCAGGTATTCCTATGGTGCGTGCATGTTTACATGGGTTATATCCAGTTGTTGAATTGTTCCCTTTATCATTATGCAGTGTTCTTCTCTGTCTCTTGTTATAGCCTTCGTTTTAAAGTCTATTTTGTCTGGTATAAGTATTGCTACCCCAACTTTTTTTTTTTCTTTTCATTTCCATGCAATATATATTTTCCACCCCTTCATTTTCATCCTTGTGTGAGTCTTTGGTTCTGAGGTGGGTCTCTTGTAGACACCATATTTTTCTTATCCATTCAGCTGCCCCATGTCTTTTTATTGGAGCATTTAACCCATTTACATTTAATGTTATTAGGCATGGGTAATTATTTATTGCCTTGTTGTTCTTTATACCTATGTTCCTCTATTTCTCTTTTTCCCTTCTTCTTCTTAAAACAGGCTCTTTAATATTTCCTGTAATACTAGTTTGATGGTAATTAACTCCTTTAGCTTCCATGACTCCCACCCTCCACCCCACCATTCCTAGGAAGCTCTTTATTTCACCATCAACTTTCAATGGTGGCCTTGCTGGATAGAGCAGTCTTGGTTGTAGGTCCTTGCTTCTCATTACTTTGAACATTTCATGCCAGTCTCTTCTAGCCTGATGTATTTCTGTTGAGAAATCATCTGACAGCCTCTTCATGAGAGCTCCCTTGTAGGTATCTGACTCTGTCTCTCTTGCTGCTTTTATTATTCTCTCTTTGCCTTTAACTTTTGCTATTTTAATTATGATGTGCATTGGAGTGGGCCTCTTTGGGTTCATCTTGATTGGGACTCTCTGAGCTTCCTGAATTTGTGTGACTTTCTCCTTCACCAGGTTAGAGAAAATTTCAGTCATTACTTCTTCAAAAAGGTCCTCGGGCCCTTACTCACATTTTTCTCCTTCTGGTACCCTATGATGTAGATCTTGTTATGCTTGATGCTTTCCCAGAGGTCCCTTAGACTTTCCTCAATTTTTAAAAATTCTGTTTTCTTTTTGTTGCTCCACTTGAGTGCTTATTGTTGTCTTACACCCAAAATGGTTGTTTGGATCCTCTGCTTCATCTAACCTGCTGTTGATTCCTTTTAGTGAATTCTTCTTTTCAGATATGGTATCCTTCATTTCTGACTGGTTCATTTTAATGGTTTCTGTGTCCTTTTTAATGCTTACTATCTTTGTTTAAGTTCTGAGATCATCCATTCTTCTCCTCAGGTCCTTGAGCATCCTTATGTCCCTTGTTTTAAACTCTGCATCTGGTATTTTATTTGCTTTCATTTCATTTAATACTTTTTCTCAGGATTTCTCTTGTTCTTTCATTTGGGGCATGCTTCTTTGTCTCCCCATTTTGTTTGCTTTTTTGTGTTTGTCGTGTATTAGGAGCATCTGCTATGATTCCCAAGCTTGTTATGAGGGCTTTCTGATGTAGGTGCGTTGTTGGTCTCAGTGGTTTAGTCTTCCATATCACCTGAGCTAGGTGCTCCAGAAGTAATTCTGGTGTGGGCTATGTGCCCTCTTCTGTTGTAATTGAGTACTGAAAGCTGATGGCCCATTCATGGGTAGAGTTACCTCTCAGGCTGGCTGACTGTAAGGCTAGACCTCATTCACCATGAATGAGTTGCTGTTCAGGGGCTGCTCCCCAAGGCAGAGTTGTTCCTGGCGGGTTCTGGTGTTGAGCGGAGTTCCCCTTTGCACCATTTGTGTGGCTAGCTGGCTGAATCTCTAGTGTGGTCAGAAGCTCACCACTGGTTGTGTTGGTTCTGGGTCCACTTGGCCAGGGCTCTGGTGCAGGGCAATGTCAGACGTTGTGTGTAACCAGCCTTGGGCTACCTGTCTGAAGCTACCATTCTGTTCACTGTTTGTGCCTGCATCTACTGTGCCTGGGTATGTGGGGGAGTGGCTGCGCTGTGTACCAGGATTGGCTTCCTGCAGCTCTGAGCTGGGGGCATTCAGTAAAAGTCCAAGGCTCAGTGAGGTCAGCGTCCACCTATTAGCTACTCTGCCCCACTTCTGAGGTTACCTGGACTTCCTCCCAAGTCTTATGAAGAAAGGCTGTAGAGTGGGCCCCAGATGACCATGCCCCACTGACCTCTGCACATGGCCCAAGCTTGGTAGGGTGGAGCAACTGGGTCAGGAGGTCGGGGCTAGGGCGTGCCCTACTTAGGGGCAGTGTAGTCAGGCACTCAATGGAAAAAATGTGGCCCCTACTCTGGAGCCATACCACTTAGTCTCTGCTACAGTCTCCAACTCCCAGCATGAGTGCAACACAGGTTCAGGTTGGGTGCTGTGGGCTGGCCCCACTGCAAGTCAGTAGGACTTAGGCAAACAGATCAAGAAAGCCCTCTGTTAGGGGTGGCACCAGCTGGGCTGCTGGGGGGTGGGGGTGGACATAGAACTGAACCCCTCCCTGAGCTCTGTAGCCACACCTGCTTGAGTCCCTGGACTGGAGCTTCTGAGAAATGTGCACTCCAAATGTCTCGGCTCTGAGGGGAAGCAACTTCTTCCTGCAGAACTGAGCCCAGAAGGTTGGGGCCTGCAAGGCAGCCTTCCACTGGGGATAGAGCCAGTCCATGGGAGGGGAGCAAGCTGCAAGGCTCACCTTAGCTCCACAGCCATGTCATCAGAGTCCCCAAAGGAGCTGCATTCTGAAGGTCCCAGGTTTGAGCTGTTCTCCCTTCCCCCCAACCCCACTCCCAGTGGAACTGAACCAGGGTGGGGCCAGCAGGACTTGGGAATACAGGTCAAGGCAGTGCTCCACTGGGGCTGGTGCTCGGCCCCATGGCACACCTCCCCTTAGCTCCACAGCCACACCACCAGAGATCCTGACAAGGGTGTCTTCCTTTGGGGGTGGGACCTGCTAAACACTCGGCAGGAGAGGAAAGATTGGCCCCTGTTTCAAAGCCACACAGTTCAATGACTGAGTGTCTGCCTACGGTTTCTCCAGGAAAAGAGTGCACCACAGGTCTCTGTTGGGTGCAACCAACAGTCCTTTCTGCTGGATTCGAGCATGGCAGGCTAGTGTCAACAGTATTCGGAAAACCAGTTTTATGTACTCCCCCAGTTGGTGCTATAAGAACAGGAGAGCCCAGCCCTGGGAGATGGCACCTGAGGGCGGCGTGGGATGTTGATTCAGGTCCAGGACCTCAGTAGCCAAACCTCCAGATCTCCCCATGCAGCCATGCTGCCCAGACCTTCTCTGTATGACTCCCATTGCCCAAAGACATTTTCCTTCTACCAGAGCCCCGAGTGCCCAAGAACAAGCTCCTGTGCGTGTTGGCCCATGAAGTGAGCACCTGTAATTCTAGCAGACTCCCTCTTCTTCCCAGCAGACAGTCTACCCAGTGATTTTTGCTGACAGATGCTATGCAGTCTCCTCTTCCTGGCCCTGGTGTTCTGGTTTGGGGCCCCAGCACTGGGTTGAGACCCCATGCTCCTCAGGGGGAACTTCTGCAGCCAAGGTATCTCTCCAGCTTCCCAGCTGCCATACCTCGGGGCAGGGGCCAACCCTCCTTATCAGTCTCTGTGTAGCTTCTATAAATCCTCAGATGTAATACTTCTGTTCAGCTGTCTGTCAGTTGGTCATTCAAGCTGATCGTGCTGTAATTTACCTGTAAATCTGATTTGGCACAATGAAGAGGTATGGGTACCTTGCTTCTACCTTCTCTGCAGCCATTTTGGATCTAGGAAGTTTTGATTATTGATTTAATCTCCTTACTAATGAGGGGGTCTGTCATATTTTCTATTTCCTATAGTTTAGTCTTGCTAGATTTGGGAATTTGTCCATTTTATGTATATTATCCAAATTTTTTTCACTAAAATTGTTCATATTCCTGTTTATTTTTGTAGAATGGACAGTCAAGTTTCTATTTTCATTTCTGATTTAAGTTTTTTGGGTCTTCTCTTTTTCTTAGTCAAACTAGTTACAGGTTTGTGAATTTTGTTAATATTATAAGTTTGTTAACCAATATTTAATTTCACTGATTTTCTCAAATTTCTATTCCTTACTTTATTTATGCTCCAATCTTTAGCATTTCTCTCCATCTGCTACCAATGGGTTGAGTTTGTTCTTTTCTAGTTGTTTCTGTTGTAATGTTAGGTTGTTGATTTAAGACCTTTTCTAAAAAAAAAAAAAAAGTTTTTATTGATTTTAGAGAGACAGGAAGGGAGAAGAATAGAGATAGAAACATCAATCGTTTGCCTCCTACACACCCCCTACTGGGGATCAAGTCTGCAACCCAGGCACATGCCCTGACCAGGAATTGAACTGGGTTCCTGGGTAGGTGCTCAACCACTAAGCCACACTGGCTGGGTTCAAGCTCTTTTGTTACTGTGATCATTTATAGGTATAAATTTCTTTCTTAGCATTACTTGTGTGTCCCATAGTCTTGATATGTGTGGTGTGTGTTTTTTTCATTCATCTCTAAGTATTGTCTCATTTCCCTTTCTAATTTTTTATTTTGATCGATTGGTTGTTTAAAAGTGTGTTGCTTAATTTCTATGAATTTTTTAACTTTCCCATTTTCCTTCTGTTATTAATTTCTACCTTCAACCTGTTGTGGTCAGAGATCACTTTGTAAGAGTTCTAAATCGCTTCTCGGCCTTTTGGCTAAGATCAAGTGTAAGAGTTCTATCTTTTAAAATTTATTGACTTCATTGGTGGCCTAATGTGTGATCTAACCTGAAGAATGTCCTGACTGTACTTAAGAACAATGTGCATTCTGTTCTTATCAGTGTTATCTATGTGTTAGATCTACTTGGTTTAGTGTATTGTTTTAGTCCTCTAATTCCTCATTTATCTGGCTGTTCTATCCATTATTTGGAGTAGAGTATTGAAGTCTCCAGCTATTATTAACAGAACAATTATTTCTCTCAGCTTTGTATATTTTTGCTTCATATATTTTGATAGCATTATGATGTGCATAAGTATTTGTAACTGTTTTATCTTCTTGCTGTATTAACTATTTTACTAATGTAAAATGTGCCTCTTTGTCTCTTATAATCGTTTTATGACTTAATGTCTATTTTGTTTGATATTGGTACAGCCAGTTCTGTCATCTTTTGGCTACTCTTTGCATGAAGTGTCTTTTACATCTTCTGATATCAACCTATCTGTGTCTTTGAATTTAAAGTGGGTCTCTTATAGACAGCTGTTTTTTAAAACATTACGCCAAACTCTTATCATATTACTGCTGAGTTTAATTAGTTTATATTAGATTGACTACTCATAAGAAGTGATTTAAATCATTTGCTATTTATTTTCTATATGCTTCATACCTTTTTTGTCCCTCTTTTTCCTGCATTTCTGTCTTTTGTGTGCATTTAATTTTTTGTAATAAAATTATTTATTTATTTATTTTCCTTCTCATTTCCTTTTGTATACATTCTATAGCTATGGAGATTACATTTAATATCCTAATGTTATGCCAGCCTCATCAGAATTTATACCATCTTAATGTCAAAACCATAAAAAATGCTGCTCCTTTCCAGCTCAATCGCCAACTCTTTCAGTTACTGATGTCACAGAATTCTGTCTGTATACAAATGTTTTTTAAAAATCACAGAATAATAGCTTTTCTATGCACTAGTCTCTTAAATCATTTAGAAAACAAAAAAGTAAAGCTATAATCCAAAGTTACAATAAAACTAGCTTTTATATTGTCCATGTACCTACCTTTAACAGAAATCCGTACTTTTTCACAAGATTTCAAGTTATTGCCTGTTTTTCATTTTAACCTGAAGAACTCTCATTCGCATTTGTTGCAGGGTAGATCTGCTGCTAACATACTTACTCAGCTTTTTCTGAGAATGTTTAAATTTTTGAAGGAGAGTTTTGATGGATATAGGATTCTTGGTTTACTGTTTTTAACTTTACACTCTGACTATATCTATGTGCTGCCTCTGATGTCCATCTTTTCTGATGAGAAAACTGCTAATAAACTTATTGGTGCTTCCTCTGTGTGCTGAGTCACTTCTCTCTTGCCCACTTTAAAAGATTTTCTTTTGTGTCTTTTGTCTTTAAACAGTTTTATTATAATGTGCCTAAATATGGGTTTCTGAAATTATCCTGCTTGGAGTTCATTAAATTTCCTGGATGTTTATATTCATGCCGTTCTTCAACTTTGGAAAATTTTGGACAATTATTTATTTAAGTAATTTCTCTTCCTTTCTCTCTCCTTTCCTTCTAGGATTCCTGCTGTGATTATGCTGATCCCACTGATGAGATCCCAAAGGTCAATTCACCTCTCTTTTTCCTTTCTGTTCCTCAAATTTGATAATTCAATTGTCCTGTTCTCAAGTTTGCTGATTTTTTTTCTTTTGTCTACTCATATGCCTTTGAATCCCTCCAGTCAATTTTTCATTTCTGTTATCACACTTTTTCAACTCTAGAACTTCTTTATGGTTCTTTTTTATGTTTTCTATATTTTTATGGACATTTCCATTTTGTTCATACATTATTCTCTCTGTCTCTGACTTCCTTTAGCTCTGTGAACATTGCTAAGTTGTTTTAGAGTCTCTGTCTTAATAGGACCACCATCTGGTCTATCTCAGGGATGTTTTCCATTAATTAATTAATTAAATTTTTTTTTTCCTTTGTTTAATACTTTCCTAGTTCTTTATATGTCTTGTGATATTTCTGTTGTTGAAAAACTAGACCTATAAATCATGTAATGTATTAATGAGGTTGCTGGCTTTTTTTGTTTAATTGTTGAAGATTGGTGTTTCTTAGGATACATTCCTAGAAGTGGGATCACTGAGTCAAAAGGCAGATTCATTTTTAATTTTTTGAGGAACCTCCATACTGTTTTCCATAGTGGCTGTGCCAGTCTGCATTCCCATGAGCAGTGCACAAGGGTTCCCTTTTCTCCACATCCTTGCCAGCACTTGTTATTTGTTGATTTATTGACGGTAGCTATTCTGACAGGTGTGAGGTGAAACCTCATTGTGGTTTTAATTTGCATCTCTCTGATGATTAGTGACTTTGAGCATTTTTTCATATGTCCCTCGGCCATCTGTATGTCCACTTTGGAGAGTGTCTATTTAGGTCCTTTGCCCATTTTTTAATTGAATTGTTTGTCTTCCTTTGGGACAGCATGGATGAATCTGGAGAGTATTATGCTGAATGAAATAAGCAAGTCAGAGAAAGGCAAGTATCACATGATCTCACTCATATGTGGAATCTAATGAACAAAATAAACTGATGAACAAAATAGATCCAGAGACAACAGACATGTGTAACAGACTGATGAATCTCAGAGGGAAGGTGGGAGTGGGTGGAGAGAGATTAATCAAAGAACTTATATGCATATATGCATAACCCATGGACACAGACAATAATGGGGTGAAGGCCTGGTGGGGGAAAGGAGGCATGAATGTGGGGTGGAGGGGATCAACGGGGAACAAACAGGGGACATCAGTAATAGTTTCAACAATAGAGACAAATTTTTAAAAATGTTCAAGAGTAGCTTTGTGCAGAGAAGAACATGAGATATAATCTTGATAATAGAGAAAATGAAATGGAACAGGCATTGGTAAGAGTTACTTGGAGTCAGGAGGCTAATAGGGAGTTGGTGTCTTCGCACATCTTGTGCCTCAGTTCTTAGAGCCTCTTTTAAACTGCAAAGCTGTTGTTAAAGTAGGCTCAAGGCTGAGCTATAAACATCCTGGAATAAATGCTGCATTGACACATGGACTTTATCTCCTCCCTGTAGTTTTTTCCTCCCTCCTTTGCATACTGGAATTAACCAATCCTGGTTAACCTACTTGGAATCTTTCATTTTCATGGAGGACCCAAATGGGACCAACACTTGTAAATTTTACTCCTATAAAACCCTGCCTTACATTCTACAGAATAACTCACAAGCATGCTTCAAAAGTGTCAGAGTTATAAAGACAAGGAAAAACTACGGAACAAGTTAGAAGAAACTAAGGAGACAGGAAAAAACTAAATCCCATGTGCAGTCATGGATTGGATCTTGAAGCAGAGCACTAATGAGAAAACTGGTGAAATTCAAATAAACTCTGTATTTAATTAACAGTATTGTAGCAATGCTATTATGTGCCATATTATATACCACAATTTCTTGCTTTTGGGAAGTATTTTATGGTTATAGTATCAGGAGGAGGAGTTGGGTAAAGGGTATATGAGAACTCTATGCTACTTTTACAACTCTTTTTAAAGTCTAAAATTATATTTTTCAAGACCCTATTATGAATAATTTTAGAATAAAATATTCTGGGAAATAAAACAAAATAAAACCCTGCCTTCCCTTGTTCTGTCTGGGTTTCTGCCTGAATCTGTGACTCCTGGGTTGTAAACTCCTTTTCACTCAAATAAGTCCTTTCTGCTCATTATGATGACCTAAACCTCTTCTTTGGTTAATAATCTTAAAATCTTCTCTGGTGCTTTCTAACCTGTCTTTCCCTGGGTGTATATGGTGACTTTCTAAACTTACTTGCATGTGTGGTTGCTTTTGAGTGTCCTACTCTTTAAAGATCTGGCTCCCAAAAAAAGACAGAGAAAATTAAGGGCACTGAAAGAAGGCACTCTCTCTTTTTATTTTTATTGACATATAAGTGTCATAAAATATCCTAATAGTTTCAGTGCACAATAGTGATTTGATTTTTATATACAGTATGAAATGATCCCTGTCATGAGTCTAGTAGCTCTCTACAAAATGACTACAATAGTACTGACTATATTCGCTGAACTGCTCGTTCTATTCTGTGACTTATGAATGGAAGTTTGCATGTCTTAATCCACTTTACCTATGTTGTCCACCCCCATAATTGCTGCCCCACTCTGGTAAGCACCAGTTTGTTCCCTGTCTCTATGAGTCTGTTTGTCTTGTTTGTTCTGTTCTGTTTTTTAATATTACACATGCAAGCGAGATCATATGGTATTTGTCTTTCTCTGTCTGATTTCACTTATCATAATACCCTCAAAGTTCATCTATGTGGCCCCAAATGGTAACATTTCATTTTTTTATGGATGTGTAGCATTTCACTGTATTTATGTAACACATCTTCTTAATCCCCTCATCTCTTGATGGGAACTAGAATTGCTAACACAACCAGGGTATTGTAAATAATGCTGCAGTGCACATAGGCATGCATACATATTTTTGAATTTATGTTTTTGTTTTCTTTAGGTAAATACTGAGGAATGGAATTGGTGGGTCATATGGCAGTTCTACTTCTTTTTCCCTTTTTTCCCCCTGAAGAATGTCCATACTGTTTTCTACAATGGTGCTACCAATTTACATTCCAGTAGTGTATGGCAGTTCCTATTTCTCCCCATCCTTGTCAACACTTGTTATTTTTTGTCTTTTTGATACTAGTCTTTAAATCTATTACACAGCAGGTCAGCCAGTGGAGGAGGGGCTTGTAACAATGGTAATGAGGGTTGCAACAATGGCTGCCCACCTGTGTCAGGAACATCCATGATCAGGGGCAACAATCAGCAATCAGAGTGCAGATCCCTGATATTTGGAGAACAGGGTCCATTTTGTCCATCTTGGCTTCCACAATGTACCTGTAAGGTACTCCATGAAATCAGGCACAGCTGCCTGCCTCAGGATTTGGCTACTCATGGAGGACAGGGAGATAACTAATGTGCTAAGAGCTGCTGCAATTTAACTAAAATTAACTGAAATTTACTATCTAAGCTTTGCTGGAAATCGCAAGAGATTCCAGAGAGTTGCAAAGGAATGTTACATCAGACAGATTCTGCCAGTTGTCTAAGTGAGGAAACTGATTTCTGGTGCTTCTAGCTCTGCCAATTTCCCTCTCATGTCATAAACATTTTTTTATCAGCAACTTTATTTTTATATTATTTATTATTTATTTATTTACTTTTGTTGGTCCTCGCTAGAAGATATTTTTTGCATTAATTTTAGAGCGAGTGGAGGGATGGGGAGAAAGAGAGAGAGAAACATGGATGTGAGAGAGACATATCAATTGGTTGCCTCCCACAAGCCCCTGAATCGGGCCAGGGATTGAACCTGCAACTCCTTGGTATGCAGGCCGATGCTCTAATCACTGAGCAACACTGGCCAGGGCTTAACTTTTAAATATTTTTTTATTGATCTTTTAATATTTTTTATTTTTGAAAGTATTATAGATATTCCCCTTTTTCCCCCATTGACCCCGCACCCACTGCCCAGGCCTTCACCACACTATTGTCTGTGTCCATGGGTTACTTTAAAATTACTCGGCCAAAAATATGTTTGGTTCAATTCCAGAAGGTTTTGACATTAGTGTGTTCAGTCATCTTTCCTCTAGGTGTTTCTCACATACTTGAGAGCCAATGCCTATGCCTCAACAAGACATGCTACTAACCTGGTTCCATCCTGGGCACTGCAGTTGACATCAGCACCATATTTAAGATGCTGTCCATCAATGTGGAGACATCCTCCTGCACAAGCTTCGTGCAGGGCACAGTAACCTGCACTGTCTTGGTGATTCATATCACATACCTTGTTTTCCAGGCAGAACAAGACCAATTCCTGTGCAGAGATTGGGAAATGCTATCAGATCACCACACGGTGAATCTCGTAATGATGACCTCTCCATAGCATAGCAGTGCCCACTTTGAAAGACATCCATCCTCAGGCCTAAGTACACACTATGTGTAGCATGTCTTGGTGAGGGGGCAAGAGCATGTGTGAAAGATTTGATATTTGATAAGGACAGTGTTGTCAAAGCTCTCCAGACTAGTAACTGTATTTGAAATCCAGCTCTGCTTGGCCCTGGGCAAGTCACCCCTGAACTTCTCTAAACCTCACATTTCCTCCCCTGTGAACAGGAGGAGACTAAGAGCCTCCACAGGGTTGTTCAGAAGAAACAGACAGCTACAAAAGTCCACAGCCCAGGGTCTAGCATGGTGAGCACAGAGGATTGTGGCTGCTAATGTATTAAGTGGTGCACTGATAAGTACAGTGACACTGTCACTTGATATTGTCATTCAGTATGTGGTAGTGGATGAACACATAAGTCTAAATCAATGCATGTATGAACAGCTTACAAAGAGAGATTAGATCAGCTAGACAGCATTCCTCAATTTAAAGAGGAAGAGATGCCCCAGAGGTTAGTAAGGTCCCCATGCTCCTGCTTCCAGAGCCTGGGAAGCAACTGCTTCTGTCTTTTTGCATTAAGGAGGAGTCTTTTCCTTCATGCCATATGAAATGTTTAGAATAACGGCATCCTCTATTTTGCCTCATGGGTTTCAATCAGTATAATATTTTTGTATATTTATTTATGTTAATGAAAAGAATCAACCTATACCTTTCAGGAACCAAATAAAAGTTTACCACTCCTACTTTTCAGAATGTGTTCTGTGTAAACAGTTTGCATGAGAATAAGTTACTAATTTTACTTTATTGGCATGTTGAAATATCAAGTTATCAAAACCACTGACCAAAATAGTGAAATTTACTGTAAACTATAAACTTTAATAATACATCATTATTGGTACATAAATCATGACAAATGCAACATACTAATTCATTTTGGGGAGGAAGGAGAGTAGATAGGAACCTGTATTTTTGCTCAATTCTGTGAGCCTAAAACCACTCCAGAAAATACAGTCTATTAGTTCTTTTTAAAATGCTGTTCCCAGGACACAGAGTAGTAATTTAGTCCATGTTTTATTACCTTGGTTAAGAGTTTCAAATACAGCACACCGTATTTGCCACCATAAAACAAGTTACACTATACTATTTTACTGCAAGTCATGCCCAGCAGAGACATGTTAGGTTCTGAGAAGGGGGAGAGGGAAAGTGCAGGCAGAGTTTGAGGAGGGCCCAACCACTTGGTTGAGGAGAGTTCTGTATAAGGTCAGACCTTAACCCTAACCCTAACCCTGCAAAACTCTAGAATAACTCAACCATTGCATGTAAAACTGTAGTCATCCTAGTTACCCAAGAATGTGAGGTGAGTTCTGAAAAACATTTTATGCCCCTTCGAGGGCACGTCCATCAAAGGTGATCAGTCACTTGGGAGCTAACTAGAATGTTCCATATGTGCACCCTGTGAACCTAATGAACATGCCGGTAAACCTGGCCATTGGTGCCCTGTTGCTTCAGGTTACCACAGCAGCTCCCTCCTGAAACAGGAGGTGGAGGAGAAAAGGCACGCCCACAAATGTGTTTCTTTGTTTAGAACCTGACCTGCCAGAGAGCTCACAATCCTCTGGGCTCTTAGGCCACCTGCCCTGAGCCCTGATATCCACGTTATGCTGCTCTTTTAGCCAGACTCCAGCAGACAGCTGCAAGCTAATGAGCTGTGTGCCCAGCCAGGGAGAGTCCCTCCCTGTGGCTCTGGTATAAGGTCTAAACACCACCCAGGGCTGTGCATAGGTCAATTTAACCAAGTCCCAGTGGCCTGCTTGGTGTCTTATCAACCTGGGGTTTATTTGCTCTGACAATCATGGCTTTTATGTGAAAACTTCACTACTACTAGGGCTGATGTGAGGGTACCTAGCAGTTAAAGGACATTAAGGCTAACAGGTATGTCCACTCCCTTTTCCTGGAGGATGTTAGGAAGGTATTATTTTAACCAAAAAGATCCAGGTCGTGCTTTTTGCTATCAGCTGTCCTCACTGTGTCCCACAGTAGTTTTCATTTCCCCAAGTGACTATATATCTTATTATATGTGGCACTAATACCTATGATATACTAGGAAAAGGAGATATAATTATTCCTATTTAACACTTGGAGAAATTGAGGGCAAGAGAGGTTAAGCCCCAACTTCCAAATTTATATGAAGTATGAAACTTAAAACTCATGTCTCTTAGTACCTGGTTCACTGGTAAGAGTCAAAAAGCACAATCAACAACCCTTGCTAGAGAGATGCAATGCAGCTGGGAACATCCCTAAAACCTTTTCTGTTGGGGTCAAGTGGGCTAATTACACCTTGCTAGTTTGAAGGATGGGGCCTCTAAATAAATGATAACTACTGTCAATAACAGAGCAAATGGATAAGCAGCTGGGCAAGTCTATGTACCCAAAACATACCTTGCTTTATTTTTTTTACACTAGAAATTGGAGTGTTTTAACGACAACCCACCCATTTCCCAAAATGAAACTGTTTTTGTTGCTCAAAACTCTATTAAGTAGTTATAAGTCAAATGCCATTTACTGCAAATGTAAATAAAAGCCATAGACCTGATATTCAGTAATGCCTTATCTTTTTAAATACCATGATTTATTCAATTCTCAGAAAATGTAACCACCACCATGAAATGCACAAGCATGTGGTTATAAATTCACATTATAGCCTAACCAACTGAAGCCCTTTTTACCAGCATATCTGAATGTCTCTGCCCATGCAGGTGATCTGATAAACACAGATCTGAAGACAGAGGTTGTTTCTCAACCTTCACAAACCAGATTAACAAGACATAAACCTTGGGCAGTCCTTTATTGCACATGACGTCTTTAGCTAAGCAGAGGACAACAATGGTAAGGACCAACTTTGAAAGTTAGTGCAAACCTGTGAATTCAAACTGTACTTTTGGCCCATTAAGGAAACTGTCACTCAACTTTAAAAGGCTAGTAAGTTGCTACATCTGACCAAGGCACTATGCCAACGTTTTAAATTCTGCCTTAAAAAAAAAAAAAAATCCCAGAAAGGAGGATTCAAAGTTGAAAGCTTTCCTCTTGTAGTTTGAAAGTTAGACACTGTCCTGGTCAAGTGTCTTGGTTGGTTGGAGTGTTGTCCCTATACACCAAAAGGTTGTGGGTTCAATACCTGATCAGGGCACATACCCAAGTTGCAGGTTGAATCGCTGGTAGGGGGCATATGGGAAACTATCCACTGATATTTCTCGGTGACATCAATGCTTCTTCCCCTCCCCTCCCCTCCCCTCCCCTCCCCTCCCCTCCCCTCCCCTCCCCTCCCCTCCCCTCCCCTCCCCTCCCCTCCCCTCCCCTCCCCTCCCCTCCCCTAGACTAGCCTATTCTCTCTCTTTCTCTCTGTCTCTGTCAAATCAATAAACATTTCCTCAAATGAGAAGTGAAAAAAAAAAAGGCAGGCATTAAAACTGTTGATCTGTGCAATTTACATATTTAATATTTAATTACTATCTCAAAAGATTAAAAGTGAAAATCCAATTGTGCAAGTGGCAGTAATCTGAATAAACAAAACCAGTTATCCTTACATAAGCAATCTCAAATCATATGGGTCATCAAACCCACCAAACAAGACTTCATTAGAGAACCAAACAGTCTCTTAAAGTCTCTGGTCCCATATGGGGACTGCGGGAAATAATGCCAAGGTCACAGGCATGGCAAGGAACCCTGTCCTCCATGCCAGTAGAGCAAGCTACCCTCCTGCCCTCCCACCCTGCTCTCATTTTCAGTGTTTGCTAAAATCAGAAGTCTACTTTCTCAACTGTGCCTAATAATAAACAAATTTTTAGCATAAGGGCTCTAGCTCACTGCCCACTGCAACATCTATCCTGTCCTCCTAGGTAGTGTACTCTCAGCTCACAAGAAACCAACTAAATGCCACTTGGATTTCATCTGCAAATAACTGAATTCTTCTCCAGGGAATTCTCAACAGATAATACAGAGATCTAAAAAAGAGACACGATGATACAAACAACAGTATATTCATCCAAAACCAAAAATGCCCTCAAACTAGAAAGGGCTGAGGGGGGAAGACGGCAGCACTGTGAGAAGAAGCAGAGCACCCTTGCTCCCAGCCACAGACTCAATTTACTCCGAAAATACGGTGTAAACCGCTTAGAAAAAACAGAGAAATATACCTGAGTGGACATATTTCCAGTAGGGAGCACTGAAGAAACATCATAGAGTCTGGTAAAGGGGGGGTGCATAGAAGGTAGGGAGTCCCCCCTCTAGGCTATGCTGGGCTGTGAGGCCCTAGGGCTAGAGGCTGCAAAGCTGCCTCCCCTTGGGAGTGTGGACTAGCATCCAAAAGCTGGGATCTCAATCCCCTAGCAGAGAAGGGAAGGTGAGCCCCGCAAGAAGGGCAGAGGGACCCAGGGGAGCAGCGTGCCTGTGAGGAGGGGACTGTGCCTTCCTAGTAAAACAAAGCTTCCAGTGGGGGCTGCTACAGGCATCTTACACACAGGGTGCTGACCATAGGAAGGGCAGCCCCACAGTGAAAAAGGGTCCAGAGGGCTGCACTGAGCAGCCACATACAGGGGCCCTCTGCCTTCCTGTAATGCATTCTATAGAACCCCAGAAAGCATTTGATCTGCGTGGCACCGGGAAGTGGAAGAGACCCCTCCCACCGCCAGAGACACTGGAGCTGCTGGAGGGACGGGTCAGTTCTCCAGCCCCCTGAGCCCTGAGCTCCCGAAGGGGCAAATCTTGGGTTTTTGACCTGCCCTGAGGGGTGCCTAGATAGCACAAAAGAACTGGACCGAGCTTTATGGGGCTGCATGGGGCTGACTTTGTGACTTCTCCTTCTTGGTGCCTAGGCACAGGGGTGGTGGGACTTTGCAGGGCGTATTCTCTGCTTGTGTGTTGCTTTGTGCGTTTTTGAGTTTTTGATTGCTAAACAAGGGTCCAACTTCCTGGCATTCATTGGGAAGACAGAACAGCATAAACTGGGATTTATATCTCCATTGTGGAGAGTTTGAAATTAGCACGCCCTGTGCAATCAGCCAACCAGATCTGGGAGAGGAGGGGTGGAGCACGTCTACCTCTCCCGCAGGCTAAGAGCATCACCCTCAACAGAAAGAACCCGGTTCAGCTCACTGAAGCTCCAGATATCTCCTGCAGGGCACAGTCCTGAGGGGGAAGGGAAAAGAGCTCACAGGAGGACATTACAAGAATAATACTCTCAGGGACTATAGTTTGGGAACTGGAGGAAAAGTTTAAAACCCCTGCTGGGGGCTGTGCAGAAAAAGTGCTAAACTGAACAGTTTTTAATCAGACCCACTGAGCCCAGGCTGCTGAAACTGCCCATACAGAAACGGCGACAGACTGAAGTCAATCTGAAGCTGCAGCAGGCCAGTGCTTGGGGAACTAGAATTGAAGGATAGGCTAGAGGCTGAGATGCTGGCTGTGGAGCAGAGACTAACTCCCTCACAGGGAGTGCCTGACAGTGAAACCTCTAAGTAAAGGGAGCGATATCCCAAGCTACACTGCACCCTAAAGACTCTTTGGAAGACTCTGGAGTAAGACCAGGCAACCACAAAGGGGAGGCAAAAGAGCTGACAGGTGGAGGTGGTCCACAGAGAGCCTCAGATCAGCCAACTACCTAAGGACAACAGAGCCAAACCTAGATAGCTCCTCACATTGGCTGACACACAAGCACCTCCCAGGAGAACTGAAATCAGCATACAAAACTGACCCACAGACAACACAAGCTGCCCAGATGAAACTCACCTGACTGACTACTTTGTTCTTAGGAAAAAGAGAGAAAAGGAAAAAAATGTTTCCCTTTAAGTTTTTTAACTTTTAAACTTTTTAATTAATTTTTAAAATTTGTTTTGCTTTGTGTTTTTTATTTGTTTCTTTGTTTTGTTTTGTCTTTTGTTCTATTAACAAGGTTTTCTTGATATTCTCTGCTGAACTGCTGAGACATTGTCATTATAACCAATAAGTTTACTGCTTTTCTCCATGTTTCCCCCATATCTCTTATTGGAGTCCCTCCCTGCCCTTGCTTTCTCTCTCTCTCTCTCTCTCTCTCTCTCTCTCTCTCTCTCTCTTAGTTCAATTGGCATAACTTTTTCCCTTTTTCTTTTATTGTTCTCCCTGCTATCTTCCTGTCTGTTTGATTGTTAGTTTCAGTTTGTCTACTGTATTTTTTATTTTTTTGTTTTCAACTATTACCCTATTCCTACTCCATCCCTTAATTTTTTGCTCACCCTTCTTTCAGAATCCTTTCTCTGTCCCTTTTATCTCCCAGTAGCTTCCCTACTTTTACTTTTCATTTTAGTCTAGTATTTTTTATTTTTTGTTACTATTGGCAATAATATCCTTTTCTCTCTCTCAATTTTCCCCCTCTCTTTTATCTTTTTCTTTTCTTTTTGTTTGTTTGTTTTAGCATTTGTGTTCTCACTTCACTCTCCTAGTTCTATTTTCACGTGGGCTATTTTCATTGGACTAGTCAAGATATTTTGTAAGATACCCCTTGTTTCCCAGCAATTTAGTTGTGTATTGTCCTGCCTTGCCAGCACCTGTACAACAGCTTACACAACATGGTTGGGGCTGAGGCACACAGTTAGCCAACCTGAGAGGAGAGTCCTCCCAACAATTGGTCAACAACAATCTACACCCAATCACAGCAGCTGAGCACAAAGAACCCACAAAAGGGATGCCCACAAAAAGAACACACCTAGAACAAATAGCTCAGAAGTATAAGGAAAACACACAATTCTATTTTGTAGTGGCCTCATGCTGCAAAATCCCACCCCACAAGACTGGAAGTCAGCAAAGATATCTAATATACAGATACAAACACTAAGAACCACTAAAATGGGGAGACAAGGAAACAACCCACAAACTAAAGAAAAAGAAAAATTGCCAGAAAAAGACATTGATGAGATGGAGTTAAGCAAGTTATCAGAAACAGAGTTCAGAGTAACGGTTATAGAGATGCTCAAGGAAATTAATGAGAACCACAAGGCATTTAATGGGAAGGCCCAGAAATTTAGTGAAAGCTTCACCAGCATGAAACAAAAACTAGATGTGACGCATAAGAACCAGGCAGAAATGAAGAATACTGTATCTGATATCAAGAATATGCTGGAAGGACTTAAAAGCAGGCTCAACGAAGCAGAGGAGAGAATAAGTGGCTTAGAAGACAAGGTAGAAAAAAACAGAGTAGCAAAAAGAAAAAAGCACACTCAAAAAGCATGAGGACACTCTAAGGGAGCTTTGGGACAACATGAAGTGAAACAACATTCACATGATAGGGGTACCAAGGGGGAGGAAAGAGAGCAAGGGATGGAGAACTTGGTGGATGAAATAATCACAAAAAAATTCCCTATGCTGGCGAGGGAGAATGGCACACAAGGTAAGTAAGTAGAGAGGGTTCCAAACAAGGGGTACCCAAAGAGACCCACTCCAAGACACATCATAATTAAAATGGAAAATCTCAAGGACAAAGAGAAAATATTAAGGGCTGCAAGAGAGAGACAAGCAGTGACCTACAAGGCTGGCAGCCATAAAACTGACAGCACATCTCTCAACAGAAACTCTTCAAGCCAGGAGGGGGTGGCATGAAGATCTCAAAGTAATGAAAAGCAAGAACATGCAACCAAGATTGCTTTACCCAGCAAGGTTATCATTTAAAATTGACGGTGAAATAAAGAGTTTCCCAGACAAAAAAAAAGGCTAAAGGAGTTCAGTACCACCAAACCAGCATTGCAAGAAATGCTACAAGGCTTGCTCTAAGAAAAAGAAGGATTAGTGAGAGAAAGGTACATCAGCATAAAGGGGAAAAATGGCATTCAACAAGTTGATATCAATAGTAACCTTAAATGTAAACGGAATAAATGGTCCAATCAAAAGACATACGATAGCTGAATGACAAGAAAAAAGGACCCAAATATATGCTGTCTACAAGAGACTCGCCTGAGAACAAAAAATTCACAAAGGCTAAAGGTGAAGGGATAGAAAAAAAGATTCCATGAAAATGGAAAGGAAAAGAAAGCTGGAGCAGCAATACTTATATCTGACAAAATAGACTTCAAAATACAGACCATAACAAGAGACAAAGATGGTCACTACATAACACTAAAAGGATCAATCCAACAGGAGGAAATAACCTTTAGAAATATATATGCACCCAATATAGGAGCACCTAAATATATAATAATTTGGGGCAAGACTTTCAGGGGACATTCAACAGCAACACAATCATAGTGGGGGACTTAAACACCCTACAGTCATCACTTGATGGATCACCAAGACAAATAATCCAAAGGGAAACACAGACCTTAAGTGACACAGTAGGTCTAACGGATTTACTTGACATTTACAGAACATTTCATCCCAAAGCAGCAGAACACACATTCTTCTCCAGTGCACATGGTACATTCTCAAAAATAGACCACATGTTAGGGCACAAGGCAAGTCTCTACAAATTCAAGAAGTTTGAAATCATATCAAGCCTCTTCTCGGATTGCAATGCCATGAAACTAGTAATCAACCACTATAAAAAAACCCCTCAAAAATAGTCAAACATATGGAGGCTAAAGAGCATGTTATTAAACAAGGAATGAGTTACCAATGAAACCAAGGAAGAAATCAAACACTTCTTGGAAAAAAACGAAAATGAACAGACAACACCCCAAAATCTATGGCACACAGCAAAAACAGTCCTGAGAGGAAAGTTCATAGCAGTACAGGCCTATCTCAAAAAACAAGGAAAAGCTCTAATAAACCACCTAACACAACAACTAACAGGATGAGAAAGAGAAAAGCTACTAAAGCCCCAAGAAAGTAGAAGAAAGAAATAATAAAGAGCAGAAATGAATGACATAGAGACTAAAAACCAACCAACCAACCAACCAGACAACCAAACAAACAATCGATGAAACCAAGATCTTCTGGTTCTTTGAAAAGGTAAGTAAGGTTGATGCAACTTTAGCCAGACTCACCAAGAAACAAAGAGAGTGGACCCAAATAAATTAAATCAGAAATGAAAGAGGTGATGTAACAACCAGCCCAACAGAAATACAAGGGATTGTTAAGAAAATACTCTGATCAACTATGTGCCAACAAACTGGACAAGCTGGGAGAAATGGAACAAATTCCTAGAAGCAAACAATCTTCCAAATATGGAACAGGATGAATCAGAAAACCTGAATAGGTCAATAACAACTAATGAAATTGAAGCAGTAATCAAAAAACTCCCACCAAACAAAAGTCCTGCACCAGATGGAGTTACAGGTGAGTTTTACCAAACATTCAGAGGAAAATTAATACCTATTCTCCTCAAACTATTGCAGAAAATTCAAGAGGAGGGAAAACTCCCAAACTCTTTCTATGAGGCCAGCATCATGCTACTCCCAAAACCAGATAAAGACGCTACAAAGAAAGGAAACTAGAGGCCAATATCCCTGATGAACATAGATGTGAAAATCCGCAACAAAATACTAGCAAACCAGATCCAGTAATACATTTAAAAGATCGTACACCACGACCAAGTGGGATTTATTCCAGGAATGCAAGGTTGCTATAATATCCACAAATCAATAAATGTGATACACCACATAAACAAAACGAAAGACAGAAATCATACAATCATATCAATAGATGCAGAAAAAGCGTTCGAAAAAACCCAGCACCCATTTTTGATAAAAACTCTTAGCAAAGTGAGAATAGAGGGAACATACCTCAACCAAATAAAGGCCATATATGACAAACCTACAGCCAACATCATTCTCAATGGTCAAAAACTAAAACCATTTCCCTTAAAAAAAGGAACAGGACAGGGATGTCCACTTCCACCACCCTTATCCAACATAGTACGGGAAGTTGTAGCCACAGCCATCAGACAGGAAGAAAACATAAAAGGCATCCAAATTGGAAAGGAGGAAGTAAAACTGTCGTTATTTGTAGATGACATGATACTGTACATAGAAAACGCTAAAGACTCCAACAAAGTACTACTGGATTTGATAAATGAATTCAGCAAGGAAGTTGGATACAAAATTAACATCAGGAAATCAATGGCATTTTTATACACCAACAATGAACTCCCAGAAAGAAAAACTAAAAAAGCAACACCATTTACCATTACAACTGAAAAAGTAAGATACCTAGAAATAAACTTAACCAAGGATGTAAAAGACCTGTACTTGGAAAACTATGGGACACTGAAAAAAGAAAAAGAGGAAGATATAAACAAGTGGAAGAATATACTATGTTCATGGATTAGAAGAATTAATATCATTAAAATGTCCATACTACCCAAAGCAATTTATAGATTCAATGCAATGTCTATTAAAATACCAACAGCATATTTCTCAGAGCTAGAACCAATATTCCAAAAATGTATATGGAACCAAAAAAGACTCCAAATAACCGCAATCATCTTGAGAAAGAAAAACAGAGTGGGAGGGATCACTTTACCAGGTATCACACTGTACTACAAAGCCACTGTAATCAAAACAGCCTGGTATTGGTACACCACCAGACCTACAGATCAGTGGAACAGACCAGAGACTCCAGAAATAGATCCAAGCCATTACGGTCAGTTAATATTTGCCAAAGGAGACAAGAGCATACAATGGAGTCAAGACACTCTCTTCAATAAACGGTGCTCAGAAAATTGGATACCTGCGTGAAAAGAAAATGAACCTGGAACACCAACTTTCACCATATACACAAAAAAAACTCAAAATGGATAAAAGACTTCAATGTAAGTCGAGAAACCAAAAAATCCTGGAAGAAAACATAGGCAGCAAAGTCACAGATAACTCATGCAGTGGACTTTTCACTGATCCACCTCCTAGGGCAAGAGAAACAAAAGAAAAAGTAAACTAATGGGACTACATCAAACTGAAAAGCTTCTGCACAGCAAAAGAAATCAGCTTCAAAATACAAAGGAACCCCACTGTTTGGGAGAATGAATTTTCCAAGGATGTCTCTGATAAGGGGCTAATTTCCAAAGTGTACAAAGAACTCATACTACTCGGCAAGAGGAAGACAAACAATCCAAGTAACAAACAGGCAAAGGACCTGAGTAGGTACTTCTCTAAAGAGGACATAACAGATGGCCAAGAGACATATGAAAAAATGCTCAAAGTACCTAATCATCAGAGAGATGCAGATTAAAACCACAATGAGGTGTCACTTCACATCTGTCAGATTGGCTCCATCAACAAATCAACAAATGACATGTGCTGGCGAGGGTGTGGAGAAAGGGGAACCTGGTGCACTGCTTGTGGGAATGCAGACTGGTGCAGCCACTATGGAAAACAGTACAGAGTTCCCTCAAAAACTTAAAAATGGAGCTGCCTTTTGACCCAGAGATTTCACTTCTAGGAATATATCCTAAGAATCCTAAAACACTAATGAGAAAGAATATATGCACCGCTATGTTCATAGCAGCACAATTTACAATAGATCTGGAAACAGCCCAAGTGGATAAAATAGATGAGTGAATAAAAAAAATCTGTGGGACATTTATACCATCGAATACTATGCAGCTGTAAAGAAGAAGGATCTGGTACCCTTTGGGACAGTATGGATGGATCTGGAGAATACTATGCTAAGCAACATAAGCCTGGCAGCGTAAGACAAACATCATGTGATCTCACTTATATGTGGAATCTAAAGAACTTAAGAAACTGATGGAGAGAGTAACCAAAGAATTTATGTGCATATATACACAACCCAAGGACATGGACAATGGTGGGGAGAGGGACTGGGGAGGGGGAAGGAACGGGGTGGAACGGGTCATTGGGGAGAAAAACGGACATCTGTAATATTTTAAACAATAATAAAATTTAAAAAAAAGAAAAGAAACTGATGGACAGAACAGATTCAATGACAGGGAAGCACAGATCAGACTGTTGAATCTCAGAGGGAAGAAGGAGGGCCGGTGGGGGGAGGGGGAGAGGTTATGCAAAGAACTTATATGTATTTATGCCTAATCCAAGGACAGAGACAATGGTGTGGTGAGGGACTGGGGAGGGGGATTGGGCGGGGTGGAATGGTTCAATGCTGAGAAAAAGTGACATCTATAATATGTTGAACAATAAAAAAAAGAAGAAAGGAAAGAAAAAGAAAAAGAAAGAAGGAAAGAAGGAAAGAAAGTGCTAGCACTTCAAAGGACTGTCTCACGTGGCACTAGTGGACTTTCAATTTCCTGTCCACACATTCATGCTTCATGGGTCAGATAAGGGTTGAAGGGAAACCAACAACTAGGCAGTAACACCAGGAAAGGGTCATAGGACCATGAACAGAAGCACTCTTCTGGCCAGGGTGAAAAAATATTGCTAAGAGAAATGTCAGATAGCTTACTGTATACGTTTTCTTCTAGGATTTTTATGGTTTCAGGTCTTACATTTACATCTTTAATCTGTTTTCAGTTTATATGGTATAAGTTAGTGGTCCAGTTTCATTTTTTAGCATGTAGCTGTCCAATTTTCCCAACACCATTTATTGAATAGACTGTCTTTAGCCCATTATATGCTCCTGCCTCCTTTGTCAAATATTGATTGACCACATAGATGTGGACTTATTTCTGGGATCTCTATTTTGTTCCATTGATCTATATGCCTGTTTTCACGCCAATACCATGTTGTTTTGATTACAATAGCTTAAAACACAAAATAAATGGACAAACAAAATAGAAACAGACTGATGGATACACAGAACAGGCTGATGGTTGACAGAGGGCAGGGGGCTTCAGGAAATGGGTGAAAGGGGTGAAGGGATTTGGAAGTACAAAGTGGCAGCTACAGAATAGTCATGGGAATAAGGCAGTAATATTGTAATAATTGTATATGGGGCCAGGTGAGTACTAAACTTATCCAGGGATCACTCTGTAAGTTATGTAAGTGTCAAACCACTATGCTGTACACCTGAATGTCATTGACATAATGTGGAATGTCCACTGTAATTAAAACAAACAAGATTTTGCCGTGTGGGTTATTATATCACAATTTCAAGTGACGAGTGTGGTTGTAGCACACTCACTGGGCAGAGGGAGTAATGTATCCCCAAAATTTTTGAATTGTTAAATGGGCACTTCCATGGTGAGCCAATCTTGGAGATCAAGTAGGGTGGGTAAGGAGGTGAGGGGTTGAGCTTTAGGGCCAGCCTGCTGGTAAGGATCCTGTACAAGTATCATTTAATCCCTTTTGGGCTCAGTTTCTTCCTGCCACCGCACAAAGATGTTGAATAGGTGAGATGAGTTACTATGGACCTATGTGAGCTTAGACAAGTACTCAGGCAATATGTTATCACTGATACAAGCCATGCTGGGTAAGAAAATGGGATGGGGAGCTGGGATGAGCAATGACTTAAGGGCAAAGTCTCATCCCCTTCTTTTCATCAGCTCTCGGGCTTTCCTGCCTTCTCAGAAAGAGAGGTCTGCTCCTACCCCACAACCCCACTATCTCAGCACCTACTGCGCACAGACACTTCCTGCCTGCTTCCCTAACGTGTAACTCTTCACAAGCAACCCAAAATAGTTAACATCTCTCCCCTTTGCTAATCAGAATCCAAAAGAGCTTATCAAAATTCCTCCAGTATCCAAGCCCTGGGTTACGTCCAATGTTACATCAGAGATAAGTGAACGAGTCGGGAGCATGCCAAGCAGGTAATCTGCCTGAACGCAAACTAAAGAAACTTTGTTTTCACCCCACAATTGTTCAGGCTACCAATGAGATGGCAGCCAGCTGAGTGGGGCTAACACAAACATGCTATGTGACATACAACGCAGTCTGGTGCCCTGATGTGAAGGGTCTGGGCTGAGTCACATACATGCCCCCTACGCCCATGACTGTGCCCTGCCCCCAAACTCAAGGAGCAGCAGCTCAGAGCTAAGTTGGGCAGCCCGCTGCAGAAGGGTCTCACCGGCACTCTTATCGACAATAAGTTTCTGTGCCTGCAGGGATATGTGGCATGGGCATGACTGGGTGGTCTCTGTAGGGCAGTTTGAGCTTGGCATCTTTGAGGACTGGGAAGGTGGTAGCAGTTGTTGCAAAAGGCCACAGGGCTTCGGGTACTGCTTCCCTAGTGACAGGTTACAGTAGGTACTGGAATTGGGCTGCTTTTGGGATCTCCAGACAGTCAGTTATCACAAAACCAGGCAGTGCACACATTTAAGGCCCTCTTCTGATACTTCTGCCACTTCCCTCCTCCCCGGAGTTACGAACCTGACAGAAGGAAGGCACTATTACCTTCTCTTTAGTTTGGGAAGAGGTGGGTGGATGTCAGGGGTGGGTTAGGGGAAGGACATTCATTCTTACTGCTTTGAAGCTTCACCACCACCAGGACACATGATCCACCGTAGGGCACTAGAGTGGCTTTGTGACAGCAGTTCAGGAAAAGGGAAGGTTTCCTCTTGAGAAGTAGGCAACAGGTCGGCAAGCAGGGATGCATGAAGTACTTGCACATGCCTGACTCAGAAGTGGAGTGTCTAAAAGGTATCTTGCCATCAGCATCCTCCCCTCTCAGCAGCAAGCCCAGTCTGGGTTCCTGAGGGGTCAAATGCTTGGTTTTACACAGTCTCTTCACACATGGTTTCTCGTTCTTGTCAGTTTATTTCTGCAGCATGGAGGCAACTTGGCAATTCTGTTCTTCGTTTGTGCAGAGCACATCTGTCTTCTGGCTTTGTTTAATTTTCTGATGTTTGGTATGGAAGCTCAAGGCTGGTGTGCAGCTTGTCTGAGCCTGCTCTTTGCTGCTTGCCGGGGTGGATGAAGGGTTCTTTACGGGCAGTGATCTGGAGAATATAGGGAAGCCTTAAAGGATTTGGGGTGTGAGAAAAGGGGAGAAAAAGCAGGCATTACGCAGCTGTAGCTGATGCAGAAACAAAAGCCCACTGTTACCACTGATCACTGGAGCAGCTTTAGTTTTCTAGTATATAACAATTAGGCTTCAAAGAATAATATTTAAATTATCCCACATTCAAATGGCAAACACAAAGTTAACCCACAAAGTTTTTTCAAGGGACGGGGACAAGAAGGCAGCCCTTCCTGCTCTCCTGTCCTCACCCACTGCACCTGGGTGCTCAGGACCTTTCCCAGGAAGTCCAGGTGGGTGCTCAGGATCTAGTGACCAGACACAGCCTGAACTGAAGTGAGAACACTGGCCAGACTTCACAGTCACCCACACTGCCGTTACTGCCAGCCACAGATTGGGTGAGGAGCAGCTCAGGAAGTTCAGCACCCTCTTCTCACCTGCACTCCTCATTGTACAGACCAGAAGGAAGTATGGAGGCTAGAAGGACATCAAGAGAAAAGCTCCTTGCCTGCTATGTCCCCTCAAGCGCCCTTTCTCACCCTTCCAAGAGTAGGGTGGGCAGTCATAGGGTGGCATTTTGTAGCCCTTGTTCATTGTCACTGGACTTGAGGGACTCTTCCGACCAGCTTCTGTTACCTTTGGCCACGGCCCTTTTTGTCTCGTTTCTCTTTGGCGACGTTACTGCTCTGTGCAGTTACCTCAGGCTGAACTGCCTAGGTCACTTCCTTCCTTCCCTGCTGGCCAGGTTTGCTCTCTTCTGCTGACACCTGCTGGTCCCGGCTTTCTCTAAGGTGCAGCATGTGGCGTTGTGTGTTAGGACAGAGGCCTGTTGACTCAATGCACAGCTTCAGGTTGGTCAGCTCATTATAATGTGGATCTTCTAAGTGGTCAGAGGAAATGTGTGTCATTTCCCTCTCAGGCCAGTCACCTAATGGAGAAATACCTACAAATTTATGGAAAGAAAAAAAACACACCCTAGGAGTGAGGAAACAAAGTATCTTATACATCACTAACAAGGGCAGAGGAGTTGAGGAGAGGGATATGGCCACAGTCTACGGAAGCTTGTCACCAAGCCTTGGGGGGGGGGGAGGACCTGTTTGTGTTTGACCATCTTTGGGCTTGAGCTCCTGTCTGTGGCTTTGGGAAAGAGGAGGAGGTGTGACTCGCTTACCTAGGGCCCTAGGGTGAGAATGGGAATCTCCAGTGCTCCAATTTGCCACTTTTCAGGGTGCCCTCTGGCAACTGTGGGTGCACCACTCCTGTCTGTCCAACTTTGGCTGCCTACACATGTAGCTGAACCCAACGGAACTCACCATTGGAAGCCCATCTCCACTTGTGTTTTAGCAGAAGACCCTCTTGCAGATCTTCCACAGTGGTCTTCGTGTGGGTGCTGTCACCTGAGACACTGCACTTTCTGCCCAGCTGCAGGGTGGGGCTGTGTGGCATGCCCAAGTCCACCTGCTCCACTGGTGACTTGTTTATGAGTTGCCTGTCCATGAAGTACTTCTCCATACGCAGGTCTTTGTCCTCTGGGGCGTTGAAGGGGTTCTGTTTGTTTCCAGCACTATCTTCACCTGGGAGAGCGGGGACAGTAAAATATAAATGAAGGCCCAAAGATCACTTTGAGAAAGCAGAAGTTGGAGAGCAGGGGAGACCGGGCCCCACACATTGGAAGTACAAAATCCTCAGAAGCACAAAATCCAAAGGAAAGGCAGCTGAAGAGAATCAACTAATGAAGGAGAAAGCAGACTCTAGTAGCAGAACTGGTCAAAACCCAAATGCCCTACCTCCTGTAGTGTACAGACTTTATCTTTTTATAGTTGGGGCATGATGGAACCAAGAAAGGAGTTAAGAGAGATAAGACATCAACACTATTTCTTTAAAGCACACATAGTACTTTCTTTTGGCAGCAAGATCCAACCAAGTCAGTGCTGGCCTAAAAATGTCTATGGAAATATTTGCTGAGTTCATTATTGTGAAGTAAATGGAAGGCGGATGTAACAGAGAATCCAAATATCCCCTAAGTGTTATCTATAAAAGGGAAAACACCAATATTCACGTGGGGCAACAGGTGACATAATGAAGAAAGGCAGGAAAATCGTTGAAAGAAAGAGCAAGTCCTTCATGAACCAAAGCAATGGTTCTCCTAAATGGCTCTGCTGTTGCTGCCAGCTGCAAGATAAGCAGAGGAAGGCAGGGCATCTGGACAGAACAAGCATGCTGGGAAGAGGAATGTAGCAAAGCCAAAAGAAAAGGTTTTTGGGACAAGGTTAATACATACCTTCAGAGAACTCAATATGATTATTGCAAGCCATTATCTGTCCTTTCTCACACACATGGGGGCTTGGGGTGGGGTAGCATACCACTGAAACCAAGAGGCTGCTCCCATTTCCTATCCAGGAGGAAGTGACACCGAAGACACTCAAGGAAACACTCCTCATCCCACCTGACATTCTTTGTCACAACTTTCTTCACGTGAAAGCATCTAAGGGCATTACACATACAAGATTCCATCCTCTTTTTGTCACGTGTGTCTTTTCACACTTTGTTCAAACCAGGTGGTTTGAAGACAGAATTAGCTGAATAACAGCACATGCCTCCCTCATCTACAACAAGACAGTTGCTTAACAAAACTAGGACCCTGCTATATCTTCCCTGCCTCAAACCTTAGGGTTTGACTAAGAATCTCTCGAGTATTGAGGGGAAGATGGTGGCACTGTGAAAAAAGCAGAGCACCCCTGATCCCAGCCACAGACTTGATTTACTCCTAAAATCCTACATAGCCAGCTTGGAAAAACCAGAGAAACATACCTGAGTGGACAGAGTGCGAGTGGGGAGCACTGAAGAAACATCACGGAGTCCGGTAAGAGAGGGGGGGCATAGAAAGGAGGAGTCCCACCTGAAGCCTGTGCTGGGCTCCAAGCCCAGAGGCTTGGAGGCTGCAAAGCTCCCTCACCTCGGGGGTGTGGACCGGCCTCCAACAGCGGGGATCTCACACCCCGAGCAACGAGAGGGGAGGGAGCGCCCTGCACACAGGGCAGAGGGACCCAGGGAAGCAGTGAATCCCGGAGGGATCGGGGCCTTCCTAGCGAAACAAAGCTTATAGTGGCAGCTGTGACCGGCTTCTAATGCTCCGGGTGCCGACCATAGGGAAGGCTGTCCCAAAGTCTGTGACACCCAAGTGGTAAGGGACCAGGGGACTGCGCTGAGCAGCCTCACACGGGGACCCGCTGCCTTCCCGTAAGGCATTGTGTTGAGCCCCAGAAAGCACTGAATCTGGGTGGTGCAGTAGAGGGGAGGAGCCCTCCCCGCCCTGAACTCCTGATGCAGAAAGGCTGGGATCTGTCACCAGCCCTGAGGGGCCCCGAGGTGGCGTGTGAAGCTGCCCCTGCCTTGCTGAGAGGAGCGGTGTGGAGAGCTGCGTGTAGCTGACATTGGGTCCCCTCCCGCTAGGTGCCTTGGTGCGCAGGCCGCAAGACCTTGCAGGGCTGACTTTCTGCCTATGTGTTGCTTTGTGCGTTTGTGAGTTTGAATGGAGACCTGGCTCCCACCTTCCTGGAGTGCACTGCTGTGGACAGACAAGCAGAGGCTGGGGTTGGGGTCTGCTCAGTAGACTGTCTGAGGGGCGGGCCTGGTGCAACCAGCCAACCAGAGCTGGGCAGGGAGGGACAGAGCCCGCCTGCCTCTCCTGCAGCCAGAAGCAAGGCCCCCAACAAGAAAGGGTCTGGTCCAGCTCACTGAGGCCCAGACACACCTGCAGGGCACAGACCTGAGGGGGAAGGAAGAACAGCTCACAGGATGACTATACAAGAATAAGACTCTCAGTGACTATTGTTTGGGAACAGGAGGAAACACTGAAAGCCCCTGCTGGTGGGCTGGGCAGGCACAGGGCTCACCAGAATGGTTTTTTAATCGAACCCACTGAGCCCAGGCTGCTGAAACGGCCCATACAGAAAAGGCAACAGGCTGGAATCAATCTGAAGCTGCAGCAGGACAGAGCCTGGGGAACTAGAATCAGAGGACAAGGTAGGGACTGAGGAGCTGGCGGTGGAGCAGAGACTAACTCCTGCAGAGTGAGTGCCTGACAGCGACACCTCTAAGGGGAGTGATACCCTGAGCTACACTAGCCACCCTGCACCCTAAAGGCTCTACAGAAGGCTCTGGAGTAAGACCAGGCAACTACAAGGTTGCAAAATAGCTGACTATAGGAGGTGGCCCACGGAGAGCCTCAGATCAACCATCTACCTAAGGACACCAGAGCCAAACCTAGACAGCTAGCTCCTCACATTGGGTGATACACAAGTACCTCCCAGAACTGAAATCAGCACACAAAACTGTGACCCTCAGACAACATGAGCTCCCCAGAAGAAACTCACCTGACTACCTTTTTTTCTTCTTTTTTTTTTTTTGTTTGTTGGCTTGCTTTAGTTTTGTTTTTTTTTTGTTTGTTTTTTGTTTGTGGTTTTGTTTATTTTTTCTCTTTTTTCCTTAGGAAGAAGAGAAAGGGCAGGGCATTTGTTTTTTCTTCTTTTTTAAATTTTATAATAATTTTTTTTAAATTTTTTTAACTAAATTTTTTTCTCTTTATTTATAAAATAATTTTCTCTTGCTTAGCTTGTTTTTAGTTTTCTTTCGGTTATTTGCTTTGTTTTGTTTTATCCTTGCTTCTAATATCAAGACTTTCTTGATATCCCTGCTTAACAACTGGGACTTTATCATTATAACCAAGTTTACTGCTTTCCTCTACAGTTTCCCCAAAATCTCTTACCGAACTCCTTCCCTGCCTGGGCTTTATCTCTCTCTCTCCTCTCAATCCATTTTTCCTTTTTTCTTTTTCTATGTTTCTTTCATTCTTTTGTTTTCCTCCCTTCTGTCTTCCTGTCTTTTTGTTCGAGTGTTAGTTTCTCTTACTCTCTTTACTGTATTTTTATTTTCTCATTTTCAACTATTATCCTATTCCTAGTATCTCCCTTAATTTTTTGCTGGCCCTTCTTTCAGAATCTTTTCTCTGCTTCTGTGGTCTCCCAGTAGCTTCTCTATTTTTTACATTTTAGTTTATTATTATTCTCTAAGTTTTCACCAGTATTAACAACAATATACATCTCTCTCTCTCTCTCTGTTACTTTTCTTTCTCTCTTTTTTTAAAGCATTTTTGTATGTGTGTGTTCTCCCTTCACTCTCCCAGTTCTATTTTCATGTGGGTTATTTTCATTGTGACTGTCAAGATATTTTGTAAGTTACCCCTTGTTTCCTAGAAGTTTAGTTGTGTATTGTCTCCTGCCTTGCCAGCACCCCTACAACAGCTTACATGACAAGGTTGGGGCTGAGACACAGTTAGCCAACCTGCAAGAAGGGTCCTCCCAAGGACTGATCAATGACAATCTAGACCCAACCACAACATGAGAACATAAAGAAACCACAAAAGGGACACCCACAAGAGGGACACACCTAGAGCAAAGAGCTCAGCAGTATAAGGAAAACACACCTCTAGGCTCCACTGGGCCCACAAGACAAAATCCCATGCCACAAGACTGGGAGAACAGCAAATATATCTAATGTACAGATACAAACACTAACCTACCAAAATGGGGAGGCAAAGAAACAACCCCCAAATTAAAGAAAAGGAAAAACTGCCAGAAAAGGATTTTGATGAGATGGAGTTAAGCAAGTTATCAGACATGGAGTTCAGAGTATTGATGTTGAAGATGTTCAAGAAACTTAAGAAGACACTACATGAAAAGATCGAGAACCTGAGTGAAAACATGAAAAAAGAGATATATACCATAAATAAAACTCTGAGACAGAGATAAAGAATGCTGTATCTGATATCAAGAATGCACTGGAAGGAATTAAAAGCAGGCTCAATGAAGCAGAGGATAGAATAAGTGACTTAGAAGACAAGGTAGAAAAAAAATCACACAATCAGAGCAGCAAAAGGAAAAAACACTTAAAAAGTATGAAGACAGTCTAAGGGAGCTTTGGGACATAAAGAGAAACAACATTTGCATTATAGGAGTGCCAGAGGGGGAGGAAATAGAGCAAGGGATAGAGAACTTGGTGTAGGAAATAATGATAGAAAACTTCCCTGCCTGGCCGGGCCGTGGCTCAGCGGTTGAGCATCGACCTAGGATCCAGGCGATCAGGGTTCCATTCCCGGTCAGGGCACATGCCCGGTTGTGGGCTTGATCAATGACTCTCTCATCATTGATGTTTCTGTCTCTCTCTCTCTCTCTCCTTTCCTCACTCTAAAATCAATAAAGATATATTTAAAAAGAAAAAAAAAGAAAAAGGAAACTTCCCTAGGCTGGCAAAGGAGAAAGCCACACAAGTTCAGGAAGCACAAAGGGTTCCAAACAAGAGGGACCCAAAGAGACCCACTCCAAGACACATCATAATTAAAATGGCAAGTCTCAAGGACAAAGAGAAAATATTAAGGACTGCAGGAGAGAGACAAGCAGTGACCTACAAGGGAACCCCCATAAGGCCATCAGCACAACTCTGAACAGAAACTGCGCAGGCCAGAAGGCAGTGGCATGACCTTCTCCAAGTAATGAAAAGCAAGAACATGCAACCAAGATTGCTTTATCCAGTAGAGCTATCATTAAATATTGAAGGTGAAATAAAAAGCTTCCCAGACAAAAAAAGGCTAAAGGAGTTCAGTACCACCAAACCAGCATTGCAAGAAATGCTAAAAGGACTGCTTTAAGAAAAAGAAGGAATAAAGAGAGAAAGGTACATCAGCATAAAGGGGGAAAATGGCATTCTATAAGTTGATATCAATAGTAACCTTAAATGTAAATGGGGAAAAAATGGTCCAATCAAAAGACATAGGGTAGCTGAATGGATAAGAAAACAGGACCCAAATATATGCTGTCTACAAGAGTCCCACATGAGAACAAAAGACTCACACAGGCTAAAAGTGAAGGAATGGAGTAAAATATTCCATGCAAATGGAAAGGAAAAGAAAGCTGGAGTAGCAATTCTTATTTATGACAAAACAGACTTCAAAATAAAGACCATAACAAGAGACAAAGATGATTACTTCATATTACTAAAGGGATCAGTCCAACAGGAGGAAATAACCCTTATAAACATTTATGCACCCAATATTGGAGCACCTAAATATATAAAAAATTTCTAGGGGGACTTTAAAGGGGAGATTGACAGCAACACAATCATAGTGGGGGACTTTAACACCCCACTGTCAGCATTGGACAGATCATCAAGACAACAAATCAACAGGGAAATGCACACCTTAAATGAAGCACTAGACCTAATGGATTTCATTTATATTTATAGAACATTTCACCCCTAAGGAGCAGAATATGCATTCTTCTCAAGTGCATATAGAACATTCTCAAAAACAGACCACATGTTAGGGGACAAGGCAAGTCTCTACAAATGTAAGAAGACCAAAGTCATATCAAGCATCTTCTCGGATCACAATGCCATGAAGCTAGAAATCAACCACTATAAAAAAAAAAAAAACCTCAAAAATATTCATATACATGGAGGCTAAATAGCATGTTATTAAATAATGAATGGGTTACCAATGAGATCAAAGAGGAAATCAAACACTTCATGGAAAGTAACGAAAATGAACAGTCAACAACCCAATATCTATGGGCCACGGCAAAAGCAGTCCTGAGAGGAAAATTCATAGCATTACATGCCTATCTCAAGAAACAAGAAAAAGATCTAATGAACCATCTAACGCAACAACTACAAGAACTAGAACAAGAACAGCAAGAAAAGCCCCGAGGAAGTAGAAGGAAGGAAATAATAAAAATCAGAGCAGAAATTAATGACATAGAGACTAAAAAAACCATACAAAAAAATCAATGAAACCATGAGCTGGTTCTTTGAAAAGGTAAATAAGATTGATGCACCTTTAGCCGGACTCACTAAGAAACAAAGAGAGAGGACCCAAATATAAAATTAGAAATGAAAGAGGCGATGTAACAACTGACCCAACAGAAATACAAAGGATTGTAAGAAAATATTATGAGCAACTATATGCCAACAAATTGGACAACATGGGGGATTTCCTAGACAAATTCCTAGAAGCATACAACCTTCCAAAGCTGAATCAAGAAGAGGTAGGAAACCTGAATAGGTCGATAACAACTAATGAAATTGAAGCAGTAATCAAAACAAAACAAAAGTGCTGGACCAGATGGACTTAGAGGTGAATTTTACCAAACATTCAAAGGAGAATTAACACCTATTCTATTCAGACTATTCCAGAAAATTCAAGAGGAGGGAAAACTCCCAAACTCTTTCTATGAGGCCAGCATCATCCTAATCCCCAAACCAGATAAAGATGCCACAAAGAAAGAAAATTACAGGCCAATATCCCTGATGAACAGAGATGCTAAAATCCTCATGAAAATACTAGCAAACTGGATCCAGGAATACATTAAAAACAACATACATCATGACCAAGTGGGATTTATTCCGGGGATGCAAAGCTGGTACAACATCCACAAATCAATAAATGTGATACATCATATAAACAAAATGAGGGACAAAAATCATATGATCATATCAATAGACGCAGAAAAAACATTCGACAAAGTCCAGCACCCATTTCTGATAAAAACTCTCAGCAAAGTGGTAATAGAGGAATCATACTTCAACATAATAAAGGCCATATATGACAGACATACAGGAAACATCATACTCAATGGGCAAAAACTAAAATCATTTCCATTAAAAACAGGAACAAGACAAGGATGTCCACTTTCACCACTCATATTCAACATAGTACTGGAAGTCCTCCCCCTAGCCATCAGACAGGAAGAAAACATAAAAGGTATCCAAATTGGAAAGGAGGAAGTAAAACTGTCATTATTGGCAGATGACATGATATTCTACATAGAAAACCCTAAAGACTCCATCAAAGTACTACTAGATTTGACAAATGAATTTGGCAAGATAGGTGGGTACAAAATCAACATCTGGAAATCCATGGCATTATTATACACCAACAATGAACTTGCAGGGAGAGAAACTTAAAAAAGCAATACCATTTACCATTGCAACTAAAAAAAATAAGATAGCTAGGAATAAACTTAACCAAAGATGTAAAAGGCCTGTACTTGGAAAACTATGTGACACTGAAAAAAGAAATAGAGGAAGATTTAAACAAGTGGAAGAATATACCATGCTCACGGATTGGAAGAATTAATATCATTAAAATGTCCATACTACCCTAAGCAATTTATAAATTCAAAGCAATTCCTATTGAAATACCAACAGCATATTTCACAGACCTAGAACAAACATTTCAAAAATTTATATGCAACCAAAAAAGACCCCAAATACCTGCAGCCATCTTGAGGAAAAAGACAGAGTGGGAGGGATCATATTACCGGACGTCAACCTGTATTACAAAGCCACTCTAATCAAAACGGCCTGGTATTGGTACAACAACAGGCATATATATCAATGGAACAGAACAGAGACCCCAGAAATAGACCCACGCCATTATGGTGAGTTAATATTTGACAAAGGAGGGAAGAGTATCCAATGGAGTAAAGACTGTCTCTTCAATAAGTGGCGCTGGGAAAATTGGACAGATACACGCAAAAGAATGAAACTCGACCAGCAACTTTCACCATACACAAAAATAAACTCAAAATGGATAAAGGACTTAAATGTCAGTCACGAAACCATAAAAATCCTGGAAGAAAACATAGGCAGCAAAGTCACAGACATCCCACGTAGTAGACTTTTCACTGATACATCTTCTAGGGCAAGAGAAAGAAAAGAAAAAATAAACATATGGGACTACATCACACTAAAAAGCTTCTGCACAGCAAAAGAAAACACAAAAGAACCCCAAGGTCTGGGAAAACATATTTGCCAAGGATGTATCTGATAAGGGGCTAATTTCCAAAGTGTACAAAGAACTCATAGCACTCAGCAAGAGGAAGACAAACAACCCAATTAAGAAATGGGCAAAGGACTTGAATAGACACTTCTCCAAAGAGGACATACGGATGGCCAAGAGACACATGAGAAAATGCTCAACGTCGCTAATCATCGGAGAGATGCAAATTAAAACCACAATGAGGTATCACTTCACACCTGTCAGAATGGCTACCCTCAACAAATCAAGAAACGACATGTGCTGGCGAGGGTGTGGAGAAAGGGGAACCCTAGTACAGTGCTGGTGGGAATGCGGACTGGTGCAACCACTATGGAAAACAGTATGGAGGTTCCTCAAAAAATTACAAATGCAGCTGCCTTTTGACCGTGTTCTTCGAGTCCTAGGAATGTATCCTAAGAATCCTGAAACACTAATCAGAAAGAATATATGTACCCCGATGTTCATAGCAGCATAGTTTACAATAGCCAAGATCTGGAAACAGCCCAAGTGCCCATCAGCAGACGAGTGGATAAAAAAGCTGTGGGACATTTACACCATGGAATACCACGCAGCTGTAAAGAAGAAGAATCTCGTACCCTTTGGGACAGTATGGATGGACCTGGAGAAAATTATGCTAAGTGTAATAAGCCAGGCAGAGAAAGACAAACATCACATGATCTCGCTTATACGTGGAATCTAAAGAACTTAATACACTGATGAACAGAACAGATTCAATGACATGGAAGCATGGATGAGACTGACGAATGTCAGAGGGATGGAGGAGAGAGGGTGGCTGGAGGGGAGAGAGTAACCAAAGAATTTATAAGCATATATGCACAACCCAAGGACATGGACAATGGTGGGGAGAGGGCCTGGGGAGGGGGATGGGACGGAGTGGAACAGGTCATTGGGGAGAAAAAGGGACATCTGTAATATTTTAAACAAAAATAAAATTAAAAAATAAAAATTAAAAATATAAAAATAAAACCTGGACAAAAGACCTGAGTAGACAGGTCTCCGATGAGGACATACATATGGCCAACAGACATGAAAAAATACTCAAGGTCACTAGTTATCAGAGAGATGCCAATTAAAATGATGATGAGGTATCCCTTCACACCTGCCAGAATGGCTACTACGAATAAATCAACAAACAAGTGCTGGAGAAGATGTGGAGAAAAGAGAACCCTAGTACACTGCTAGTGGGAATGCAGTGCAGCCACTGTGAAACCAGTATGGGGTTTCCTCAAATAATTTAAACTGGAACTGCCTTTTGGCCCAGCAATCCCACTTCTGGGAATATATCCTAAAAATCCCAAAACACCAATCTCAAAGAATATATGCCTCCCTAAATTCATAACAGCATTATTTACAATAGCCAAGATCTAGAAACAGTCCATCAGTAGAAGAGTGGGTAAAAAAGCTGTGGTACAGTTACACAATGGGGATAATACACGCCTGTAAAAAACAAAAGGAAAAAATGTAGGAACTCTTGCCCTTTGCTATGGCATGAGTGAACCTGGAGATTATTATGCTAAGCGAAATAAGCCAGACAGAATACGTTTTTTATGTGACAAACAGAATAGAACCAGAGGCATGGGTACATGGAACAGACTGACAAATAGCAGAGTTGAGGAGGTTTGGTGGGGGGTACTGGATAAAAAAAGGTGAAGAGATTATCCAAAGAATATGCATGCATAGCCCATGGACACAGAAAATAGTGTGGTGAAGGTCAGGGCTGGGGCAGGCCTCTGTAATAGTGTCCACAATAAAAAATAAAATAAAAATGGGCAGAGGACTTGAACAAACACTTCTCCATAGAAGACAGACAAATGGCCAACAGATGTACAAAAAGATGCTCTACTTCAGTAGCCATTAGGGAAATGCACATCAAAATTACAATGAGGTATACCTCACAGCTGTTAGAGTGGCTACTATCAAGTAGGACAGGTAACAGCAAGTGTTGGAGACGTTGTGGAGAGAAAGGGACCCTCATCCACTGCTGGTGGGAATGTAAACTGGGACAGGCAACTGTGGAAAAAAGTATGAGGGGTCCTCAGAAATTAAGAATAGCAACCCTTCTTTCTGGGCATGTACCCCAAAAATTTGAAAACATTTATTCACAAAGATATATGTTCCTCTATGTTCACTGCAGAATTAATCACGGTGGCCAAGACATGGAGACAACTGAAGTGTCCCTCATTAGGTGATCAGATAAAGAAGATGTGGGTACACACACACAATGGACTACTACTCGGCCATAATAATAGATGAAATACTGCCACTTGGCACAACATGAATGGATTTCGAGAATATCATGCTAAGCAAAATAAGTCAGAGAGAGAAAAAGTCAAGAACCATATAATTTCACTCATATGTGGGATATAAACCTGAATGCAACAAACGAACAAACGAGAAAAACAAACAAAAACTCACAGACACAGACAACAGTATGGTGTTTACCAGAGGGAAGGGGGCTGGGGGGTTGTAAAGGGTAAAGAGGGTCAAATGGTGATGGAAGGAGGTTTAGCTTTGAGTGTGGGCACATAACATAGGTGCTGTATCATAGAATTGTGCACTTGAAGGCTATATAATTTTATTAACCACTGTCACTCCAATAAATTTAAGTTTAGAAATAAAGGTTCAGAGTGTCCAAATGCCCATTAACAGATTAACAGATAAACAAAATACTGTATTTACATACAATGAGAATTTCAAAAGAAGGAAATTTGCGCATACACAACAGTGAAGAATCTTGAAGGCATTGTTCTAAATAAAATAACCCAGTCACAAAAGAATGATTACTCTATGGTGCCACATATATGGGGTGACTAAAAGAATGGGGTGTCAAATTCACAGAAAGTAGAACTGTGGTTGTCATGGGAGAATGGAAGTTATTTGTGTAATTGGCACTTAAACAGAGTTTCTGTTGGGGAAGATGAAGTTCTGACGGTGGATAGTGGTGGGTTGCATGATAATGTGAATGTATCCAATGCCACAAAACCGTACACTGAAAATGCTTACAACAGTAAATTTTGTGTTATATATATTTTACCACAATAAGTCACAAAGCACATCAAGAAGAGGATGCAGCCCAGCCGGGCATGGCTCAGCGGTTGAATGTTGACCTAGAACCCAGGAGATTGAGGTTCGATTCCTGGTCAGGGCACATGCCCAGGTTGCGGGCTCCATCCCCCGTCGGGGGCATGCAGGAGGCAGCTGATCCATGGCTTTCTTATCATTGATGTTTCTGTCTCCCTCTCCCTCTCCTGTCCTCTCTCTGAAATCAATAAAGACATATTAAAAAAGAAGAAGAAGAAGAAGAGAATATAGAGGGATTGGAGCTCTCCTATTCATAGTAAAAATGTAAAATGGTGTAGGCAATGTGGAAAACACACTGAGAGTTCCTCGAAATGTTAAACAGGATTATCATATAATCCAACAATTCCAGTCCTATATAGATGAGCAAAATCGTTGAAATCAGGTGTACAAACAAATACTTACAGTCCAATGTTGACTAGCAACTTTACTCAAAATAGCCAAAACACGAGATAACTCAAATGTCCATCCTGGGGTGAATAAACAAAATATATAGTATATTCATACACCAGAATACAACCGACCTATAAAAATAACTAAAGTAGTGATGCAAAAGCATGCACGTAAACAAGAAAGATAAAAGGAGGAGGGAGGAAGAGAAGGGGAGGGGGAGGGGGAGGGGGAAAAGAGAAGGGGGTCACAAAACAACACAT